>NW_026067893.1:15533223-15539964 GCF_014885135.2 Alexandromys fortis
AAAAAAAAAAAAAAAAAAAAACCTGTCCCAAATAACCCAGCAGTTATACAGGCAATTGTATCTACACTGGTAAATCAGACATCCACGGGAATGACGCTGCTTCCTCCAACGGCTCAGTCACACCCTTCTGTACCTGTTTTGGGGAGCATTTTTCTAATTACCTGAAATCCCAAATGGGTTCCCTTCAGTGTATCCAGGGTGGGTTGTACCCCTGAGATTTAGAAAGGCTTTAATATGTCACACGGACTCCCAACACACGTGTGTGACAAGACCTCCTTATAATGAGAGCAAACATAATTTGCAAATTAATTGGAACCCATCTCTTGGGTGCTTGAACCTACAATAACGATAGTCTGGGTATGGCTCGATTACATCCCCACATCCTACAAGGACTATCTTTAGCCCATTACTGGCTATTCCTTTTCCACTTCTGGGTCTGGTCTAACAGCTTTGTGACTATCAGGTAAAACCTTCTGAAACCTTTAACTTAGCAGCAGCTTTCACCAACCCCATCTGGGACCTATCGCAGTTCTCTGCTTTGCTGTTACTCACCTCTCTGATGTTTCTACCAATGTATTTAGAAAGGGTCTTGATTTATGACTTTTCTTTCTTTCTTTCTTTTTCTTTATTTCTTTTTGTTTGTTTGTCAAGATAGGGTTTCCTCTATAGCTTTGGAGCCTATACTGGAACTGGCTCTTTTTTTCTTTTTTAATTAATTAATTAATTAATTATGTATACAGTGTTCTGTCTGCATGTAGGCCTGCAGGTCAGTTTGTAATTAATATAAGCCTCTGTGTGTTTATTTGGGACTGAATGGCTATTGACTGGGCAGGACAGAAACTTCTGTTTACATGGATGTACATAACAAATATCGATCCTTTAACCTTTTGAGATCTTCTGCATATGACATTTAAAATGTTTAAGTTTTCTACAGTAAACCAATGCCATTCCTAACAGTGATCTTTGAAGTATCCAAAAGGGCGATGGGGCCCCACAAAGACAATTCCACCAGGATTGTGGTAACACCACTAAACTTAAAAACACCATCTAAAGATTGGCTTTGGACTACAAATTACTTAGGTCAATTTCAAGGTGGCTAGCTAAGATGGTCCAGCCTCACAGACTACACTAGCCAGGATTTGAGATAAGTCCTACATTTTCCCATTACACAGAGACTGGACAACCACTGACATAGCTAGCTCTCCCAGGATTTGACAATTAAGCAGAATTTTTTCAGGATCCCCTAAAGATGCCTAAGACAACAGGAAACAATTTTAAGAACATTATGCCCTTTTCCCCAAGAGGTGGGAACAGGTGGTTTTTGGTTGTCCAATTTGTTATGAATATTTCCTGTCATTTAGGTGGGTTGGTAATAGGTTGTTATTGGTAATGGCCAGGGAAAAAAACTGAACAAAGGAGATTAGATTCAGGGATCTCATTTTAAAAAGAAAAATGGGGGATAAAGATATGATAGGATAGGGCTGGAGAGATGGCTCAGTGGTTAAGAGCATTGCCTGCTCTTCCAAAGGTCCTGAGTTCAATTCCCAGCAACCACATGGTGGCTCACAACCATCTGTAATAAGGTCTGGTGCCCTCTTCTGGCCTTCGGCATACATACAGATAGACTACTGTATACATAATAAATAATAAATAAATATTAAAAAAAAGATATGATAGGATAATAGGGTAAATTATTGAATCTACTTTTAAACCAAATAAGTAACTACTAGTTTTAAATATTTTACATTGGCTTGGATTTTTGTTTATTGATACAAATTTAATATTATTTTTGTTATACTGTATACATGTTACAGAAATTATAGGATAAAAGGTAGTTTATTGAATCTACTTTTAAACCAAAAAAGCAACTGCTAGTTTTAAATACTTTAAATTGATATAGATATGGATTTTGTATATGGATACAAATTTAAGGTTATATTTGTTAGAACATACCATGCATGTGTAAACATTTCTACTCTTGTGCAAAGTATTGTAACTATACAGCTGATTTAACAATGTAATACAAATTTCCAGTCATTGAGAGTTATTATTACAACTAGTTGGGATAATATAGAATTGTCACCTATTACAATCAAACTTGTCTTGTTAGGTTTGCTTTCAAACATATATTTTAGATAGGTGATCTTCAAACACTTTAGAGATTTATAGAATATGGTATTTAAGATGTTTTAATAATATAGGTTCTTTTTTTTTTTTTTTTTAATGAAAATGAGGTGTGTCTGCTCCTGGCAGCACCAATCTACTTAAGAGAAGAGAATTAGCATCAAAGAAATTCCACATGGAATTCACTTTCTTTGTTTTAAAGGTGAGTCACTGGACAAGAAACTGCCCTTGACTCAAATGTTGACAGTATCCTATCCAAATTGGACAAGCAGGACACACAAAAAAAGTGGCTGCCTAACTTTCCCAAGTCAAGGTAGGACAGCCCTTTAAAATATCCTGTTTTACAAAAATGTTGTCAGATATTCTAGGCCTGTAGGTCAAAGATGGATTCCCCAATATCGTGGTATTTTATTTGTATTTTAATAAATAAAGCTTACCTGAGGATCAGAGTGCAAAACTAAGCTACTAGAGGTCAGGGAGTGGGGGCACACACCTTTAATCCCAGGTCTCAGGAGACAGAGACAGACGGATCTCTGTGAGTTCAAGGCTACCCTGGGAAACATAAGATTGATCCAGAAACAGATCCAGGTGGTGGTGGCTCACACCTTTAATCCCAGCACTAGGGGGGTGGAGACAGGAATGATATGGCTGGGCAGAAAGAGGAATATAAAGAGGAAGAGACAGGAACTCACTGGTATGTGGAGTCTGAGATTTGGTGGAGACACAGTACAGTCTAGAGACTATGAGGATCCCCCCCCCCCCTTTGGTCTGAGCATTGGTAGAGGTAAAAGGTCTCTCTTACTTACTGTTAGCTTACTGCTCTATTTCTCTGATCTTCAGCATTAAACCCTATTTCTGTCTCTGAGTTTTTATTATTTGTGCTACACTCCAATGTTACAGAGCAACCTTGGGTGACTGTTTAGGCAACCAGCTGTTTCTCTTATTTCTCACATTTTTTGGAAGTCGTTTACATGTGCTTCCTGCTTCTTTGTATGTAGGTAATATAATTTCCTTCTCAGGTCTCTGATGTCATTGAAGACTAGGTAGCTATAGTTATAGTTTTGCCTTGTTAAAAAATTCAGGAAAGAAATTAACATAAAGAGGTTTAAATTGTTTAGGGTTGAGAGACATCAAAAGATAGTTTGGGGTTGGTAATGCTGGTTAGGATAGAAAGTGGATTAGGTGCGACATTTTGAACTCACCAAATAGGATAGATAATGGAGTGTTTTCTCTGAATTTATCCAATGCTAATGGACTAGACATTGTTAATGTAATTATTGCCTACATATACTTGTATATAGTTAATGTACTTATTGTTTACAGTTTTTCTATGTTAGTTATAACCCTTTTTATTTTAGACAAAAAGAGGGAAATGTGATATTTTGCTTATGTTCTGATAAATAAAGCTTGCCTGGAGACCAGAGGGTGGCCTAGCCAGTAGTTAACAGTAGAGGTCTGGAGGTCTGTAACAGGAAGTGACAAGGCTGAGTGTTGTCAGGATCCCAGCCCTTCTGGATCTGAGCAGTCAGAGAGGTAAGAGGTGGCTGCGATTGGTCCTGTACGCTGATCTTTCAGTTTTTACCCCATATCTGACTCCAGATCTTTATTACAAAGACTAATTAGGATCATGCTTCATATTTATATTTAAATAGAAGGAAGGAGGTATGCATGCTTAAAACAGTCCTAGTTGGGCGTGACTCCCCCCAGCAGCATGACCCATGTTGTCAACACTGTGAAGTCTCTTCCTAGGAGACAACTTTTCCCTTTCCTCTGCATGGGATTCCTGGGAAGGTTTTTTTTTTTTTTTAATTCTTTGGGGTACAAAGCTAAAGCAAAGGACAATGTTGCATGTTTAGTGTATCCCCTTTTTGCCGGGATATTTACAAAAATAAAAGCCTGGAGTTGAGGCTTTTCTCTAAAATTCTGGTATCAGAAATGAGTCTGACTGGTTAGTATTGGATAACTACTTAAATGCCATCAGGCATAGAGGTCCTTGTGGTTGGACCCTTCCTCAAAAATAGCTTGTAAAATCACAGACTAAAGTTTCCTGATTCTGATTACTGGCCAACACCAAACCAACCAAATAAATGAAAAATTGAGCTCTGAGTCCTATATATAATCCTCTGTGGAGATGTGATGTGCTGAACTGTCTGGTTGCCTGCTACAGACGGCTACAGGGCAAGCCAGGACAGAAGTCCTTGTGTTCTTGCTGCGGCGGTTCAGGGTTAGTTAGCTACAATTTGATCTCCTTGATGATGAATCCCATGAAAAATCACCCAACTCTTTTCTAGGAGCCCAAAGTCAGGAAACTTATCTTAGTTTCTGTTAGACTTCCTGCTTTAAAGGAACTCCCTCCAGCTGTCTGTCTTAGCTTCTGTTAAGCGGCGTGCTTCTGTGAAGGAGTAAGAGGCCAGGACATGGTTTCTGGACACACTGTACTTCAGTCTCGAATGCCTGAATACCTGAGTGTTCTTCCAGTTGGTTGGAATAAAGACTTTCCTTGGTTATAAACTGATAGTTATCTGTGGGGAGGGGAAGGGTGCTCCCCAAACCAAGACAAATACTTGACAAATACTTAATTTTTCCACCCCGAGGCAGGGTCCCTTTATATAGCCCTGGCCTGGCTGCGCTGGAACTCACTATGCAGACCGTGCTATCCTCTCATTTACAGAGATCTGCCTGCCTCTGCCTTCTGAGGGCTGGGATTAAAGGAGAACATCACCATGCTCCCAGCTAAATCTTATTTTCAGATTTTTATCTAGCCAAAGGCTTTCTGTTTAAGAAGGAACAAGGGCAAACTGTTCTTTCCCAATCTTAATGACCTGTAACTTACCTAGATAGGTAATCACCCCTCAGAGAGAGATTAGCATTTAGACCTACTCCCTGGGATAGGGAGGGGGCCATGGCAAGGTAATAAAGGTGGTGAATTTTCAAGCTGTCCAGGTTCTTCCTCGCCTTCCTAATTTGAGACTTAAAACCTGGCAGCTTAAAGCAAAGGGATTGATTGTTGGCTTTTGTTCCCCAGCACCAGGCCCTCTGCTGATGTGCCGGCAAATTCAAGGCAAGATCAGGACATGCTATGCGACACTTGGAGACCAATCAGTCCTCTTTAATCACAGCAATAGACTCAAGATAGAGCATGCCTTGCTCTTGCAAAGGACTGCCAGTTATGAGCCCTCACATCAGGGAGCTCACAACTGCTTGCTATTCTACCTCCAGGGGATTTGATGCCTTCTTCCGGCCTCCACCAGCACTTGGGATACACCATTAACATAATCCACATACAGACATATACACTGAAGGCGTATTCGACAGGTATGCTTAAATAAACAGACCAGCTCAAAACAACAGATATAATTTAATAATTGAAAACTGGGAAACTCACACTACCGGAGAAGGTCTGAAGTCCAAACGGGCCAGGCGATCACTCCACACAGAGAGCTAGCATACTGGATCTCCAGGTTTTTCTACCTGGCCCCAAGCGGCCACACCCTAGCCAGATGTGATTGGCTGAGCTTCCCCATCAATACACATATATAAATAAATCTTTTTTTAAATTTTCTATGGTCATTTGAAAGAAAATGGTCCCCAAAGTAGCACTATTAAGAGGTGTGGTCTTGTTGGAGTAGGTGTGGCCTCTTTGGAGGAAGTTTGTCACTGTGGGAGTAGGCTTTGAGGCCCCCCTATGTTCAAGCTACACCTAGTGTTTCAGTTCACTTCCTGTTGCCTGGGGATTAAGATGTAGAACTCTCAGCTCTTTCCCCAGGACCATGTCTGCCTGTATGTTCCATGCCACCACAATGATAATGGACTAAACCTCTGAAACTAAGCCACCACACCTAAATGTTTTCCTATAAGAGTTGTATGATCATGGTGTAGACTCTTTACAGCAATAGAAGCCCTAACTAACTAAGACAGTTTCTTAAAATTTTTCTTAAAGACTGCTGTAATTGACCATCTTGTGGAATATTTCTTAGCATTGTGTGAATATATATGTATTGCTGAGATTGGTTTAATCAAGAAGCTGACTTGCAAATAGCTGAGCAGGATAAAAGTAGGGGGGAGATCTAAACTGAAAATGCTGGGAAGAAGAAGGGTGGAGTCAGAGGAGTCACCAGCAGATACAGAGAGAAGCAAGGTGGGCATGCTGTACTGAGAAAAGGTACTGAGCTTTGTGGCAAAGCATAGATAAGAAACATGGGTTATATTCCCAAGAGTGGCATTGCTGGGTCCAGGGGTAGGTTGATCCCGAATTTCCTGAGAAACCGCCACACTGCTTTCCAAAGTGGCTGCACAAGTTTGCATTCCCACCAGCAATGGATGAGGGTACCCCTTCCTCCACAACCTCTCCAGCAAAGGCTATCACTGGTGTTTTTGATTTTAGCCATTCTGACAGGTGTAAGATGATATCTCAAAGTTGTTTTGATTTGCATTTCCCTGATCGCTAAGGAGGTTGAGCATGACCTTAAGTGTCTTTTGGCCATTTGAACTTCTGTTGAGAATTCTCTGTTCAGATCAGTGCCCCATTTTGACAAGGGCCTTTGTTCAACTATGTTCATAGCAGCATTATTTGTAATAGCCAGAACCTGGAAACAACCTAGATGTCCTTCAATGGAA
>NW_026067893.1:15540218-15576026 GCF_014885135.2 Alexandromys fortis
AGAAAAGTGAGAAGGGGAGGTTGGGGGGAACTTGGGGAAATGGGATGATTGGGATAAAGGAAGGTTGGATAGGGGAGCAGGGAAGCACTTAATTAAGGGAGCCATCTTAGGGTTGGCAAGAGACTTGGACCTAGAGGGGCTCCCAGGTGCCCAGGGCGATGTCCCCAGTTAGTTCCTGGGGCAGCTGAGGATATGACCCTATCCTATAGCCATACTGATGAATATCTTGCATATCACCATAGAACCTTCATCTGGCGATGGATGGAGATAGAGACAGAGACCCACACTGGAGCACCGGACTGAGCTCCCAAGGTCCCAATGAGGAGCAGAAGGAGGGAGAATATGAGCAAAGAAGTCAGGACCACAAGGGGTGCACCCACCCACGGAGACAGTGGGGCTGATCTATTGGGAGCTCACCAAGGCCAGCTGGACTGTGACTGAAAAAGCATGGGATAAAACTGGACTCTCTGAATATGGCGGACAATGAGGGCTGATGAGAAGCCAAGGACAATGGCACGGAGTTTTGATTCTACTTCATGTTCTGGCTTTGTGGGAGCCTAGCCAGTTTGGATGTTCACCTTCCTAGACCAGGATGGAGGGGGGGGAGGACTTTGGACTTTCCACAGGGCAGGGAACCTTGACTGCTCTTCAGACTGGAGAGGGAGGGGGAAAGGAGTGGGGGGAGGGGGAGAAGAGTGGGAGGAGGGGAGGAGGGAGAGGGAAAAGGGAGACGGGGAGGGAAATGGGAGGCGGGGAGAAGGCAGAAAATTTTTTTTCTTTTCAATAGAAAAATGATTTCTAAAAAAAAAGAAACATGGGTTAATTTAAAATGTAAGAGTTAGCTAGTAATAAGTCTGAGCTATTGGCTGAGCATTTATAATTAATATTAAGATTCTGTGTCAGTTATTTGGAAACTTGTGGGCGGGAAAGAAGTGTCCACCTACACCATCTGGGTGTTTAACCATCTTACTAAGACACTGAGGCCAATGAAGATAAAGAAGGTAAAAGGATAGCCAATGTTTTGGCCCTTACCCCAGGTCACCCAGTTCCCAGGAGGTGATAAGACACTTCTGAAAGGATACTTCAAGTAAGTCACCCATCTTCTTGGTCAGAGACACTGTAGAGTCTCTGGTGTGTATTCTGCAGAGGACAATCATTGATGCCCTCAGAACTTCCAAGGCAAAGCCACTCAGACAGTACAACCCTGATGCATCCCAACAGATGATGTAATTGACAGAAGAAAAACTAGAGGAGCCATAAGGTTCCTTCCAAGACCCTAGAAAGCCTCAATTGGCCTTAACAATGTAAAGAAAATAGGATGGGGGGGGGGCTGGAGAGATGGCTCAGTGGTTAAGAGCACTGGCTGCTCTTCCAGAGGTCCTGAGTTCAATTCCCAGCAACCACATGGTAGCTCACAACCATCTGCAATGAGATCTGGTGCCCTCTTCTGGCATGTAGGCATACATGGGGGCAGAATGTTGTATACATAAGAAATAATAAGAAGAAAGAAAGAAAGAAAGAAAGAAAGAAAGAAAGAAAGAAAGAAAGAAAGAAAGAAAGAAAACAGGATGGGGGTATGTGCTTACAGAGGCCTACCCTTCTATAATTGCTGTGGGTGGGCTTTTTTTTTTCTTTTTTTGTCACAGAGTTTCTCTGTGTAGCCCTGGCTGTTCTTGAACTTGCTCTGTAGACCAGGCTAACCTCAAAATCACAGGGATGGGATCTACCTGCCTCTGCCTCCTGAGTACTGGGATTAAAGGTGGGCATGGGTGGGGCACTTTTAAGGCCATGTCCCTCCCAAAGTTGCTATTGGCAGTTAATGGTTATTGGGCAGCACTTTCTTTGCTGGAGTAGGCCAGTGTTACTGAAAATGACCCCTCACTCATGCTCATATAAGCAGCCCTAATTTGTTTGTGTTTTAACAAATAAAGCTTGTCTGAAGATCGGAGTGCAGAGCTAAACCACTAGAGGCCAGGCAGTGGTGGCTCACACCTTTAACCCCAGGACTCAGGAATCACAGGCAGAGGGATCTCTGTTAATTCAAGGCCATCCTGGGCTAAGTGAGATTGAATCTGTCTAGAAAAGAAACACATCACACCAAGGTGATCCCTGCGTGTAGCACGATTAATAAAAATCCAGAGACAGAAACAGGTGTTCAACCTGAAGGTCAGAAAAGCAAAACAGTCTGTCACTGGCTCTTACCTCTACCTCAGTCTGAAATGGCGATTCTGCCTTTAGGAATCTCAGAATGAGACTGTGAGTGAGAGCTGTCTCCTCCCTTTTTATATTCATCTCTAGGTCTGGAATTAAAGGTGTGCACCACTACCTCCAGTTTCTATGACAAACTAGTGTGGCTACTGGGATTAAAGGTATGTGCCACCACTGTCTAGTCTGTAAGATTGATCATTGTGGATGCTTTGCTCTCTGAATTCAGACAAATGAGGGGCTGGAGAGATGGCTCAGTGGTTAAGAGCATTGCCTGCTCTTCCAAAGGTCCTGAGTTCAATTCCCAGCAACCACATGGTGGCTCACAACCATCTGTAATAAGGTCTGGTGCCCTCTTCTGGCCTGCAGGCATACACACAGAATATTGCATACATAACAAATAAATATTTAAAAAAATAAAATACAAATGAATAGCTGGGCGGTGGTGGCGCACGCCTTTAATCCCAGCACTTGGGAGGGAGAGGCAGGCAGATCTCTGTGAGTTCGAGACCAGCCTGGTCTACAAGAGCTAGTTCCAGGACAGGCTCTAAAACCACAGAGAAACCCTGTCTCAAAAAAAAAAAAAATACAAATGAATATCACTATATACACCTTTAATCCCAGCACTGGGACAGTGGAGACAGGAGTGATATGGCTGGGTGGAGAGAGGAATATAAGGCGGGAGGAGACAGGAGCGCAGGACAGCCTGAGGTTTGGTGGAGGATGCAGTCTGAGGACAGGATCGCCCCTTTGGTCTGAGCATTGGCAGAGCTAAAAGATCTCTCTAGTGGCTGGCTACTTCTCTCACCTCTCAGCTTTCACCCCCTAATCTCTAACTCTGGGTTATTATTAAGAACAATTAGAATTCGTGCTATACCTAATTAAACACATCAGGACACGGACACACACATACCCACAAAAACACAAAATCAGAAGGAAGACTGGTTTGAAAGAATAAGGTAATAGAGTCGGTGGGTAACAAGATAGGGTAATAAGGGGTAAGTGTTATTAACATTCATTGTATACATTTATAAAATAGCATAACGAGATACATTATGCATAAATTAACTTATGCTGATTAAAAAAGAAAACAGAGGACTAGCAAAATGGCTCAGCAGATAAAGGCACTTGCTGCCAAGGCAGAGGACCTGAATTCCTTCTCTGGGACCCAAATGGTGGGAGGGTGGGATAGATTCCTGCAAGTTGTTCATATGCCATGACATTTACATTCAGACACACACACACACACACACACACATTGTTAGTGCAATCAAAAATAAGTAAAGAGAAGATACAAAAGAAAGATATTAAAAGAGAAAGAAAGAACAAAGATTAATTTTTGGCCACCTACATAGGCATAAGATTTATCTCTGGAGAAAGCAATTGGTAATAACACCAAACAAAGAACTAAATTTGTTTTGTTTCGTTTTTTTTTTTGTTGTTGTTTTCTGAGACAAAGTTTTCTCTCTACATTGCCCTGGAGTCCTTGGAACTCACTCTGTAGACCAGGCTGGCTTTGAACTCTCAGAGATCCACCTGCCTTTGCCTCCTGAGTCCTGGGATTAAAAGACAAGCTTCCACACCTGGACTAAGATACCTTTTTAAGAAGAGACAAGGGACTGATTCATTCTCTACATCCTCCCCCTTTAACAGCAAAGTATGCCGGGTGGGACATCATTGTCACACCAGCCAGGTGCATTTGAAGGACTTTCATGATTCCCTAACGATATTTTCCTATGCCTGAAGCCCGAGGAGGATTTAACCTCTAATCAGTAAACTCCTTCATTACTGGCTTCTAGCCCCTGCCAGTCGCTTTGTAACATGCCAATGACTTTTTAAAAAACACCTAATAGGGACCTTCTTGCTATATGGGAAGCAATTATTACTTTACATTAACTGGTCTTTAACTCCTGCATGTTGCTATCCCCAGTTTCTGCTAGTGCCCAGTGGTTTGCGGTCCTGAATCTTGAAGGTGTCGCTTTTCATATTTCCATCACACCTGAATCACTGAAGGGAAATTGTTCCCAAGTGCCTTTCTTGGCAGTGAGAGCAGAAGGCTTCTGAGAACGTAAAACTGCCTTACTCAAGGCTCCGGCTTTAGGATTGCCACAGCACAGCCACATAGACCTTGTACACTGTGTGTGGCCGAGGGCCAGGAAGATGTACTAGGATGGCAGCCAGCTCCCCTTTCTTAGTAGAAGAAACCCCTTTTGGTGAACAATTTTGGAGCTGGGTCTCTGGGTTCCCACACTGGAAAGGGTTACATGTCCATTTATAATCCAAACAGTGATTTATCTCTCTTCCAAAAAGGACTTTATGTTTTACTTTATGCGTGTGAGTGTTTGCCTGCATGTATGTACATGCATACAATGCCTGCAGAGGCCTGAACGTTCCAGATCCTCTGGAACTAGAGCTACAGACACTCAGGAGCTGCTGTGTGGGTGCTCAAAGCCCAGCGCAAGTCCTCTGCAATAGCTTCGTGAGTGCTTTTGGCCACTGAGTCATCTCTCCAGCCTCTGTCTCCTCTGCTTACAGTCAGTACACCTTTATATGATACTGTGGCAGTCTAACTCATGTTTCTGGGTTCCTTTGATCATTCTCTGAGGCCTGAAAGAAAGTACCCCAAATACTCTACGATCTATTTCGGCTAGAACTGGCTAGATCCACTCGCTTCCCGTCTCCTAAAGGGTTTTAGAAGATCAAATCCTGAATGGGGAGTCTTAGGTAGCTAGTTAGATATTTGTGGGCTTGGAGATCACTGGAGATGGACATGCTCCCACCCCCAGCTCATAATCAGCACCTAGCAAAACCATGGACTGAACTTGCAGGACTCACTAGTGGTTAGAGAATGGGGTCTAGTACCTCTGGTGCTGGGTAGAGACATGACCTTCTGAGCTGTTCAGAAGGTCAGTAATAGACAGCAATATAAATGTTATAATTATCTAGTCAGACGCTTTCTTATAAAGAACAAAAGCATATCACAGCCCCTTCCTGTGAGAGTCCATCCCAATGGGTCAGTCAGAAAAAATCTGTAGAAAAACTGCCTCTTCAGAGACCTTTGAAATAGTATAAAGCCTACCTAAATGTAGCTTGGTATAAAAGTCCCCTTGATCGCCCCACTCCATCCTTGAGAGTGAACCATTTTACTCTGCAGTAAATTCTACCAGTCTTCTATGCTCTCCCTGTCTCAATTTGATTTCTTTTGGCAGAGATCATAAGGATCGGAGAGCCGAGGAGAGTCCAGATGGAGCCAATAGCATTATAGTAACAACCTCACGTGGAAAGGGACAGTTGCAGTGACGGATTTCCCTGGTTGATTCTTCTTTTTTTAAATAAGGACAAGAAGCTGGAAATGGGGCTAGAGAGATGGCTCACACGTTCAGAGCACTGGCTGCTCTTCCAGAAGTCCTGACTTTAATTTTCAGCAGCCACATGGTGGCTTACAATGTTATCTGTAATGAGATCTGGTGTCCTTTCCTGGCAGGTAGGCATACGCGCAGATAGAACACTGTGTACAAAATGAATGAATAAATCTTAAAACAAAAATAAAGAAACTGGAAACAGTGGGTTGAGGTGTCAGCCTCTGTCTGTGCTTGAGACCTTGCCAGTGCCTAATCAGAGGCAACAGGAGAGCAGCGAGAGATTGCATCTCTGTACTCAGGATGAGGCAAGAGCACAAGACAGGGAGAATTAAGAGATGTGGGAAAGAAACGAAGCCCAAGAGTCTGGTGGAAATCTCCAGTCTGCTAAGATTTTGAGACAACTAAGAAAATTCCCTGTGAAGAATCTCCTCTTTGTTGTCATATTTTTTCTTTTCTTTCTTTTTTGTTCAGATCGAGTTTCAGGGAGCCTCAAGGCCACTGTATGTTGAAAGGTGGCCCTGAGCTCCTGCTCCTCTTGCTCCCACCTTCAGGTGCTGGGCCAGCATGCCCAGCAGCAGTATTATTTTCCTCGGACAGATATTTCGAAGGAGAATGTTGAAATAGCAGTCAGCCACGTCGGACAGAACTCAAGAACTTTATGTAGTCACACTCCTGCCCAGTTACAAATCCATAAATTTCTGAGAATCTCACAGCCAAGACTGTGACATTTGTTTACAGTGAAAAGATGTCTTAATTCCCTTGTGACCTAATACAGTCAGGGCTCCTTTCTTTAACCCTTTGACTCAACTTTGGTTGTTGTTTTAATCTCACCTACGGGCAACTGACCAATGCTCCTCAGAAAGTTCTCTGTGATCTCATTTAGAAAAAGAAAAATCAAAGTTCCATAAAAATTCTTTGAATTCCTCCTATAAGTGAAGCCCTCACTCATGTCAGAGATGTACTGTTATCTCCTTTCTCTCTCCTTCTCTCTCTCTCTCTTTTCCCTCTCTCTCTCTTTCTCTCCCTCAAGCCAAATCCATATTAAAACCTTTTATTTTTTTTAAGAGTCTCACTATGTGGTTCACTATAGAATTCACTGTGTAGAGTAGGCTGGCCTCAAACTCACAGAGATCGGCCTGCTTCCATGTCCCCAGGTGTTGGGATTAAAGATGTGTCCTGTCACTTCCAGCATTAAAACCTTTTCTTAATAAACCCCAACCCATCTAGGTGTGGTAGCACACACCCTTGACGCTGGCTCTTGAGAGGCAGAGGTGGATCTGTGTGAGTTGGAAGCTCTCCTAGTTGAACACAGAGAGATCCTGTCTTAAAATAAATTAAAATAAAATCAAAATAAACTTCAACCCTGCTTCATACCAACTCATCCTGAAATTCTTTCATGCCACAAAGTCAAGCATTCTGGCTTCCCCTGCGTGGAAGTGGCAATGTGGATCTGCTGACAAGAATAGTGTACAACTGAAATCAAGTGTCCAGTCACGGTGGCACTGTACTTACTCCCAGCATTCAGGAGTAAGTACAAGAGGATCAGGAGTCCAAGCCAACCTTAGCGTTTGGATTATTTCCTTCTAGAAGTTTCTTTTTAATCTTTTCAGATCACAGTTGACATCATACAGTTGAAATGAGGCGTTGGTAGGAGGGATGTGTAACACACTGCCTACATGTGAACTGCAGCTTTGAGCATCTTCACTGGTCCTGGGTGCTAGACAAGTTCTCCGTGTTGCATGCGTGCAGTTACCTCTAAGATATATCCATTACTCAGGCAGGGTGGAAGCACTGGCTAAGGGTATCAAGGAGATCCCAGAACTAAATCACAGGCTGGCCGGTTGGCATGGTCTGAGCACTGAAGCGCAGCAACTAAAATTAACTCTACTGTAGGCAGAAGATGCAGGGGGTGGGGGGTTGGGGGGGGACACAGACCACAGCCAGGCCTGCTGGCCTGGGGAAAAATACTGCTGCAGTGACAGGATACTGGTGTAGGAGGTCCTTCTCTCTATGTGTTGCTTTCATTGGTTAATGAATAAAGAAACTGCCTTGGCCTAGTTGATAGGGCAGAACTTAGGTAGGCGGGAAAGACAGAACTGAATGCTGGGAGGAAGAGAGGAGGAGGAGGGAAGAAACACCATGGAGCCGCCAGAATCAGACACGCTGAATCTTTGCTGGTAAGCCACTGCCACTTGGCCATACATAGATTAGTAGAAATGGGCTAAATCAAGATATGAGAGTTAGCCAATAAGAGGCTAGCGATAATAGGCCAAGCAGTGATTAATACAATTTCTGTGTGGTTCTTTCAGGGCTAAGCTAGCTGGGTGGCCAGGATGAACAAGCGGGCCCTCTCCCTACAACAGGAGACTGTAGAAAGTATGACAAGAGCAAATTCCAAGGTGTCTCCTCCTTTAGGTCTTAGCTCTGAGACATCCAAGATTCAATGTAAAAGGACTCCCTTATTTCTAAGGAATGAATTTTCCACCGTCCAGCTGCTCTCTTACATATCTAATTAGCAGACACTGGAACTTGCAAATACCAGAACAAGTGGCCTATTACAGCCCAGGACCTGGATTCATTTGTAGTCCTGGGGAAAACAAAGACTCAAATTAGGTCAGCCAGGGTACCTTCTGGCACTCACGAGTTTCTGAAAAGTTGTCTAACCAAAGTGTTTTCACCTCTTTTCAAAGATCCTTTCTAAGGCTGCAGAGATGGCTCAGTGGGGAAAATGCCTGCTACTGTAAAAGCATGAGGACCCGCATTCTAATCCACAGAACCCACATAAGAAGCCAGCAACTGAGTGTCTGCAATGCCAGCAGTCCTCCAGGAAGGGGAGAGGGGAGACGGGAGATTCCCAGAAGCGTGCAGGCCAGCTAGCCTGGTGTGCAAAGCAGAAAAACAACAGACTCTATCTCAACCAACCCAAAACAAGGTAGGAGGTAAGGACCGTCCCCTGAGTGCTCTGTGATGTGCAGCACGGATTCTAATTGTTTCTAATAATAACAACTCGGTGTCAGCTATCAGGGGCAGAAGCTGAAGGATCAGAGAGGCAGAGCGGTCAGCCACTAGAGAGCTCCTACCTCTCTACCAATGCTCAGACCAAAGGAGCAAACCTGTCTCTGCGAATCCTCAGGCAAATTGCTGTCTTTACAAAACCCCTAGGACTGCATCCTCAGACTGAATCCCCAGACTGCATCTGAGCTCCTGTCTCCACCTCCCTAGTGCTAGGATTAAAGGTGTGTGACTTCCAAGTACTGGGATGAAAGGTGTGAGCCACCCGCTACCACTGCCTGGCTTTGTTTCTCTCTGACACTGGATCAATTTAGTGTAGCCCAGGGTGGCTTTGAACCTGTCTGCCTCTGCCTCCCAAGTGCTGGGATTAAAGGTGTGTGCCACCACTGCCTGGTCTCTATGGCTACCTGGTGACTTAGCTCTGCACTCTGATCTTCAGGCAAGTTTTATTGTTGGATTACAAAAAAATTATCACTACAGTGATATGTGTATGCCAATGCTCACATACAGGACACACGTATATACACATATGCACATACATGCATGCACATGTATACAAAGCTGCTAAGTTGAAGAACTGATTCTTCAAGATAAGTCTTTTTTCCACTCAGCGGATGAGTTCAAACAGGCTTCTGAATTACCTTGTAGGCTCAACTGTTTGTGCCTTTGTAAAATAAAATTCTGTATATTTTATAAAATTTTTCCCTCTTTCTTCTTCTTCTTCTTCTTCTTCTTCTTCTTCTTCTTCTTCTTCTTCTTCTTCTTCTTCTTCTTCTTCTTCTCCTCCTCCTCCTCCTCCTCCTCCTCCTTCCTTCCTTCCTTCCTTCCTTCCTTCCTTCCTTCCTTCCTTCCTTTCTTTCTTTCTTTCTTTCTTTCTTTCTTTCTTTCTTCCTTTCTTTTTCTGAGACAGGGTTTCTCTACGTAGTCCTGGATGTCCAAGAACTCACTCCATAAGCCAGGCTTGCCTCGAGCTAAGAGATCATCACCTTTGCCTCCTGAGTGCTGGGATTACAGGTGTATGCCACCATGGCCTGACNAACTAGGATTATATCACGGTTGCCTAGGAGCTCAGAGCCCCTTTCCTAGGGCTCACAGGAATAATCTCATATTTGTGCTCTCTTTACTCGCATTTTAGCTTCTGAACCAATTCCCTCAAGGGAATATTGCAGAAACTCAGATCAAGTCCCTCCACATGTATATGACATATGTATAAATCCCATGCTACTGAAAGTTTTTGGGGCTCTAAGCACCTCATGCCCATGTGATGCAGGGCAATGCTATCAGACTCTCTGGACCCTACAACGGCATTGCCCTGCAGCGTCGCGTGCCACAGCATCTGGCACAGGATTCCTGCCCGAGAAAGGCCCGAGGAGCTCTGATTGGCACTCACCTCATTGAAGTCGCCCACTCTGGGGATGTGGTTCTTCCTGGTCTTTCCCATGACCGCTCCTGAGTTGGAGATCACCACAGCTGTGTTCCACAGAACTCCCCCGTGATCGCGATCTCGTTCCAAAATCGGAGACACCACCACCATATTGTGCTTCTTTGCCAGCTGGGGGAATTGAAAACCATGAAGTTCCTCTTTCAGGTGAATTATTACTTCTTTTTTTAAAACTGGAGAGGAATTTAGCGATGTTCCTAAATAGTTAGACTTGGTTTTTGGCTACTACTTAAAGCAGTGTTTTTAAAAAAGTACTAAATGTCAGCGTTGTCTTGATACCTAGAGCTGGTTATTAAGAATAATCAATAACAAGGCTGGAGAGATGGCTCAGTGGTTAAGAGCATTGCCTGCTCTTCCAAAGGTCCTGAGTTCAATTCCCGGCAACCACATGGTGGCTCACAACCATCTGTAATGGGATCTGGTGCCCTCTTCTGGCCTGCAGACATCCATGTAGACAGAATATTGTATACATAATAAATAAATAAATATAAAAAAAAAAGATCGACAGTAACTCCCCAAATCAACCTTGGGTCTCTATACTCATACACACATACCCGCAGTTATAGTGCCCCCCTCCACATGTGCCTATGAGCATGTAGACGTGCGTTCACACACATGCACAGCACAAACAAACATGCAAAAGGAGAAAGAATAAAAAGATGGAGGATCAAGTTGGCAGATCCTCGTTCACGTCTTCAGATGGTGGAAGATGGCAGAGCTTTAGCAGAGGGCCAAGTCCCTCCAAGAGTTCTCAACTCCTTCACACCAGAGATTTGTCTTAGTCTGGGCCTGCGTGCACTCATGGGGATCCAAGCATGGACTCTTACCTCTTCTTGCAGCAAGTGTCCTGGCATGCTGGCTCTTGGATGCTGAGGAAATCTTCCACGGACTGAAAATGGTGGAGTCTGGGACAGCAGGACAGGGTAGGCTCCTGCTGGTACTCAATCGTTCCCTGTACAGCCAACTCCCAAATAGCAACACAGAAAAAGAAGTTAGGTGTTGCCCCAAAACCTTCCCTGTGCCTTTTACACAGGATGGCTGTCCGGGTTCCCCCTTGCTGTATGTGTCTGCTCCCAAAGCTGCAGATTTAAAGGCTTTGCTGACTGAATGATCGGTCCTATTTCCTCACAGATCTTTTATCTGCTGCCAATAAGGGGTAAGGTGAGCAGAGCTGGCTGGCCTAAGCGTAACCCCAGGCTAAGGTGAGGGTGGGAGAGGCCAGGAACCAGGGTACAGTCAGATGACAGCTAAGCCAGAGTGATGGGATGCCTTAGATGCCAACATCCCAATGACCCCCACCCCTGCTCTTGGTCCAAGCTTGCTAATGGTGTTTTGTCTACTCTGGCTTTGTCATTCGTCAGAGAGAATTTGGTACCACCTCAATTCACTGCTGCCATTGGTTAAGCACAATCTGCTGGTCCCTCTTGTGTCATCCCTTGTTCTTCCTCCCTCCTGGCCTCCACCCACAACCTTGTGACTTCAGGAGCACATGGGTATTCCTCTCTAGAAGAGGGGGAGCTCATAGTCCAACAGTGAGGGTTGGGTCCAGGTGGAAGGAGACTCCACACTCACCACAAGCCCTGGAGCAGATACACAAGACAGAACAGGAAAGCAAGGTGCTGCCCTTCACCTGGGATTCCACCCCAGCCTGTGGGAAGGGGAACCTAGTCTCCAGCTCCAGGCCAGGAGCCAAAGGTGTGGGTGGAACCTTACCTTTCCCCTTAGCTACTGCTGTGCAGAAGTTGCATACCAGTGGCCCAAACAGCTCTTGACTGCCTACCGACACCAGTACTAGGAACTCTGACGACATCTTTAGACAAACACACAGATCCGTGTGTCTCCATATGAACTGGTAGAGCCGAGTTAGCCCAGAAATGTATTTCCCAAAGTTCTGGAAGCTGCCAGTCTAGCGCAGAGCACCAGAAGACATACAGTGATATTCACAAGCAGGATACAATCTTTAAAAATTTTAGATGTATTAATTTTATTTTATGTGTATGAGTGTTTTGCCTGCATATATGCATGTGCACCATATGTGAGCTTGGTGAGGAGGTCAGGATCATCACATCCCCTGAAACTGGAGTTACTGATGGTTGTGAGCAACCATGTGGGTGCTGGGAACTAAACTCTGGTCCTTTGCAAGAGCAAAACCTGCTTTAAATCGCTGAGCCATTTTTCTAAGCCAACAGGACACAGTCTTATGTGTTTATGTGATCTCAATAGCTTAACCCAGTTTTATAAAAGGAAAAAGGTAAAAGAATCACCAGGCTGAGCTCCTAGTTTTGGAACTTGCTGAGATACCAGCTTACCCTTGGGCAAGTTACTCTGTGTGTTCAATTTCATCATCTGTGTGATGGGAATGTTACTTTGTTTTGCAAATTTTCTCTGACCATTTACTAGATCAGTACAGAGCTAGAGTTACAGTGAGCAGCAATTGTTACTATTGTACTTACATTGTAGACCTCTTGACTTAAATCTTCAGATTATTCCGTGATTTTACCTGGAATGTCTTCTTTAGATCTAATCCCCTTTCTGCTTAGCATAATCTAAGTCATGTTACCAGTTCCAGCTCCTCTGCTGTTGCTTTATTTTGATTCCTGAGAAGATATTATCTAACCCGAGCCCAGGATGGCCAGTCTTGAAGCACAGCCTTCCCAAGTCAGCCTCTCCAGTGTCAGGATGAGAGGTGTGCATTGACTTCACACCCAACTTTCTCACCAATCTCCGCACTTGATCTTAGCCACAGGGTAGAGGCACAGTAACGTCTACTGATTTCTAAAGACACTCCACAACTTCCCACCTGTCCAAGTCACTGTTCTACTGCTGTGAAGAGACACCATGGCCACAGCAACTCTTATTTAAAAAAAGAGATCATTTCATTGGGACTGGCTTATGGTTCATAGGTTTAGCCCATTGGCATCATGGCAGGAAGCATGGTAGCACACAGGCAAACATGATACTGGAGAGTAGCTGAGAGTTGTACGTCTGGGTCCGCAGGCAGGAAGGAGAGAGAGAGAGAGAGAGAGAGAGAGAGAGAGAGAGGGAGAGAGAGAGAGAGAGAGAGAGAGAGAGAGAGAGAGAGAGAGAGAGAGAGAGAGAGACCATTGTGTCTGGTTTGGATTTTTGAAACCCCAAAACCCATTTCCAGTGATACCAGTGATACACGTCCTCCAACAAGGCAATACCTACTCCAAGAAGACTACATGCCCTAAACCTTTCAAATAGAGCCACTTCCTATGAGCCTACAGGGGCCATTTTTATTCAAACCACCACACTAATATCTTCTACTCTATTCGTTCCATAAAAATATTACTCATGATCCTGCAGATTTTACTCATAGGTATATACTCAACAGAAATGAAAACAAATATACACCTGTGTATGCACGCACATGTGCGTGCACACGCATGCACACACACACACACACGTGTCAATGAATTTTATAGCATCCAAAATGGAAGCAACACAAGTCTTAATCCACTGAATAAAGGATAATCATAAGTACTATGTCCACAAAAATGAAGTATTATTTGCCATAAAAAATGGAACATACGCTAAAACATAAATGAGATTTGAAAGCCAAATGGTTAGGGAAAGAAGTCAGGTACAAAGAACCACCTAGTGCATAACTGTGTTTATAGAAAATGTTCAGAAAGGACACTTTGTAGAGACAGAAAGTAGATTAGAAGTTGCCAGAAACTTAGAAGGAGGTTAGAGATGGTACTGGCTATAGGGTAATGGCCAAGGGGAGCAGGGTTTCTTTGAGGGTGTGGGAATTAATCTATGAATAAGCTAAACATCACTGAATCATTTTATTGAAACAGGTGAATTCTATGTATAGAGATTATTTCCCTAATAAACAAACACAGAAAGTCCTTCCAGCTACTGTTGGTGTAGCAACGGCAAGGCTGAGATGATCAGTTTGCCTATACAAACAAGCACACTGTGCACATTGTTATGCAAGCAGCCTCACGGATCTCCCCAACCACGTGGAGTCAGAAGTCAGAGCTGCAGAGACTGCCCTCATTACCCGGGACCTCGGAGTAGAGAGCAGTGTAGGGAAGGAGGGATGGAAGCCAGCGCTGCTCCTGGCCCAGGTCAGTCCTAGCTAGTTCTCTGGGTGAGAAGAGACATGAGACATGGACCCCTGGGACTGAAAGCTTTTCCCTATCCAGTGATCGAGGCTAGGAAAGACAGCTGACGACCAGGAAAGATGAGTAAGTGTTTTGTACCCTGTTGTGTCCAGAAAGAGTGCAGCCATTGGAATAGAATTGCTAATACGTTCTTTAAATGAACTTTAGTCATTCAGGTGTGCGCGTGTGTGTTTTGCAGGAAAGTGGGGGATGAGAATGAGGATTCGAAAGTCACAGAATCCAGCTGTGTGTGTGTGTGGCTAGGGTGGGGGGTGTCAGAGGACAACATTCCGAAATTGGTTCTCTCTACCACGTGAGTCCTAGGGATCAGATTGAGGTCACTTGGATTAGCAGCAAATGTCTTTGCCCTCTGAATCCTCTTGCCAGCCCTTATCAAGTACATAGAACTTCTGTAGGACAGAGAGAGAGAGATGGCTCAGCAGTTAAGAGCACTGGCTGTTCTTCCAGAGGTCCTGACTTCAGTCCCCAGCAACCGCATGGTGTCTCACAACCATCTGTAATGAGATCTGGTGTCTTCTTCTGGCATAACACTGTATACATAATAAGTAAAAATAAGTAAATCTTTATTTAAAAAATTACCAGGCAATAGTGGTGCATGCCTTTAATCCCAGCACTTGGGAGGCAGAGGCTGGCAGATCTCTGTGAATCTGAGGCCGACCTGGTCTACAGAGCAAGTTCCAGACAGGCTCCAAAGCTCCAGGAAAGCACTGTCTCAACCTCCGCGCCCCTGCCCAAAGACCTACTTCTACTAAAGAGCTCCAGTTCTTCATGTTGGCCCACACAGTTAAAAAAAACAAAAACAAGGGGCTGGAGAGATGGCTCAGCAGTTAAAAACACTAGTTGCTCTTCCAGATGTCCGGATTCAATTCCCAGGATCCGTGGCTTACAACCATCTGTAACGGGAGCTGATGTTCTCTGCTGGCATGCAGGCATACATGCGGAGCCCTCATACGTAAAAGATAAATAAATAAATTTTGGTTTTTGTTTTTTGAGACAGGATTTCTCTGTATAGCTTTGGAGTCTGTCCTGGAACTCGTTCTGTAGATCAGTCTGGCTTTCAACTCACAGAAGTCTGCTTGCTTCTGCCTCCTGAGTTCTAGGATTAAAGGCGTGCACCACCATCGCCTGGCTATAAATAAATAGTATTTTAAAACAAAAACAGTATAAGAGCTTTCCATTCTGAATATCTCTCCTCCCCCTCCACCCCAGTCACTTTGAATCAGGTGCCTGCTGTCCTCTGCAGGAGGTCCGTTAATCATTCAAGAAGTCTTCCTAAAAGCCAGCTACACTTAACCTTTTTGAAGTAAGAGTAAGAGACAAAGGTATTTTATTATCTGCTTCCTTCCTCAGATCCCTACAAAGGCTCCAGTCATTCTCCCAAACCAACAGCCATCTTGGATCTCAGGAAGAGCAGAGATGCCTTTAGAGACTGCCCCCTCCCCCCAGCAGAAATAGTCACCTCTTGGGAACTGGGGACAGGGACTTATCCATGACTACCTTTCAGAACTAGAACTGACGTACTGATAAACTGAACCATAGTTTAATCAAGGCTTTGTAAGTATATTCCTTCTTCTTCCCCCATCTCAATCCTTCCTGTATTTTTAGCTAATGCCAACTCCAGTACCTCTAAGATGGGCTGAAATTCTCAAATTCTGTCGTTCCAAACTGGCCCCTTAGATTAAAATAACTTCTCATCTTTTTCACCACTGTGTTTGTTTTCTTGGGGTGAATGGCCAAAGCTGATGTTCTACAACCCAGAGTTGGGATTCTGGCTTAAGACTGCTGTAACAAAATAAGAAGAGGCTTTCTAGCCCGTGAGCCTATAGACCAGACACTGTGACTAAGCATGGGATGTCCAGGGATCCCAGCCACAGGGGTAAGAACGGGCCTCCCAGGAACTTGCCACAGGCCCCTCCATGTCAGCTGATGGGTTTAGCGCAGGATGTCATCAACTATGGGAGAAAGGCGTAGGCCAGACTAGAGAGGGAGAAACAAGAAGACATTCTGGGTGACAGAGTACTGTGAAATCCCAAGTGGCCACTGATGTTAGGTGTGGGAAGGAATAGGTGATGTGGTTCGGAGCCCAGCAGAAGAAAAGACATTAAATGATGCCACACTGACTAATACCCTTGCGGCATAGCTGCTCTCAGGTCCAGGCTAAAAGCCCTATGGTGAAGTCAGTGAACTTGTCCCTGAGTTAGGAGACATTTGTCTGTCCACACGGTGCACAGAGTCATCCACAATCTCCCTCTCCCCTCTCTCCTCTCTCCTTCTCTCCCCACTTCTTCCCTGTCTGCTACAGAACTGAGGTGTGGTGGTGGCAGCAGCAAGGTAGGTGTGGGGACTGGGGAGTGGTTTCTGCCAGACTGTTTGTGAGCCAGAGGCAGTTGACTGGGACAGCTAGTGCCTTGGGAGCAGGGCGTGTGGTCAAGGGCTGACAGCCTGCACAGCTCAGACCAGGGACTGCGGTCTCAGGATAGGGTCAAGGGTGGCCTGACCTCCCCTATCTTTCCAGGCTCCAGGCCACTTCCTTCCTCCCATGCGGTTCTTAAGGGACTTTCTCCAGCTTGCAGAGCCTGTGCTTTGTAGAGGCTTTCCATGTGGATGGGCACTGACAACTGGGTAACACAGGCCCTGGACCTCCAGTGACCTCCTGCCATTGGTTTGCCACAGTGGCCACATAACCCAGAAGGAGGTATTGGATGTTCTTAGAGTCCTGAAGCAGTACTCCCCTTTCCTCCCTTAGAGAAAACAAACAAACAAACAAACAAAAAAAAAACAGAATCCAGCCACTGCTGTCCCTTAGGGGCCCAATCTTGCCCTTCTACAACCCACCTCGTGCTTTCTCTCCACACACTCACTCCACCGCTGTCCCCACCTTCCCTCACTCTACAGTAACCTTGCTTGTCTGATGTAATCCTTGCTTTGCACTGAGTCAGGACTGAGAAGCCCACAGAGAGCAGCTGGCCCTGACCTGATCTAATCTAAACGAATGTTCCTCCTTCTACTTTTGTGTGTGCTCCCACGTGAATTTCCCAGCTGGGAGTTTTCTACTTCTCCATCCAATACCCCTGCACCAAGGCAACCACCTGCCTGTGGATTGAATGTTGACTGAAACTTCCCTGGGCCTAAAAGAAAGTCAATGTTCTCTCTTCTCCAAGCAGGGCAACTAAGTCAAGTTCACTGTCACCCAGGAGCTCACGGGTTCCAGTTGTTTCTTTGCTATTGTGCTTTTTGTTTGTCTGCTTGCTTGCTTGCTTGCTTGCTTGAGACAGGGTCTCATGTATCCCTGGCTAGATTTGAACTCTCTTATGTAGCCGAGGCTAGTCTTGAACTTCCAATCCTCTCGTTTCCACCTCCTAAGTGCTGATATTACAGGCATGGGGCACCACACCCAGCTTGAGCACACAGTTTCTAAGACAAAGGGGCCCAAACCCAAAAGCAAACTATACATGCCAGTTGGTGATGGCACAGAATACAACCACAGTGTATCAAATGGGGAAAGGAGAGAGGTGCCTTCTCGGTAGAGGAACCCTTAGAATCAGGCAGGACAAGGGAATGGGCTTGAGGTAGCATGAGGGGGCTGCATTTTAAAGTGTCTTCTTCTGTGCACTGTGCCAGGAGGGCTGAGAATCTGCTCCTAGTTATATACACACTAGTTGTTTTGCAAGCATTGGAAAAGCTCCTGGCATTAGGAACGCCATGGTGAGAAGGCACCAGAATTTACCGTCCACTAGATACATGTAAGGACTTTGCATATTTTGCCTGGTCCATGGTTCTTTCCAACTAGAAAACAGAATTGCTAACCAGAAAGTTTGCATATTCATCAGCTCTTGCTTCTCTTGGTTCCACCACCCACTTCTATCCCATGGACCCACTTCAGGCTACAGATCGCTGGAAACTGTGGCCCTGACCTCTACGCAAGAGACACTTTGAAAGTCCACGTAGGTTTACTACGTTCTCTGACCCTGTTTGCCTTCTTATCCTACTCAAGGGAGGAAAGGGGAACACACCCACCCCTGCTATCAGCTATCACCTTTGGCAGAGGCCGTGCCCAGGTGATTGGAACCCTGGTGCATTTCCAGGCTTCCCGGCTTTGTTGCTTGGGTGCCAGGGCCTGGGAAATCCCCTTTCAGAGTTCAGGATTATTCGACTCTGGATTTGCAATTTCATCTGCCCAGATGTGGTCTCAGGGTTCTGGTTCTCCATGTCCCCCCTTTAGCTGAGGACCAGCAGCGGGAGAGGATCTAAGCCGAGATTCACACTCAGTGGGACTCTCAAGGCCAGCACAGAGCTTCTACCCTCAAGAGTGAGCTTGTGACCTTAACTGTGGTCATCCGAGGACAAGCCAGGCACACAGCATTCTCAACCCCCATCATTCTGTTTACAAATGTTTGTCTTCTACAGACCAGTGCCAGCATCCACTTAATTGATATTCGGTAGCTACCAGATCCTCTGGGCCACCTGGAAAAGCTGTGACTGCCCTGTCATCTACTTGGCCTTGCTTAGGTGTCCTAGTTAGAGTTTCTGTTGCTGTGAAGAAACACCATGAGCAAAATTACTTGGAAGGAAACGGGTTCAATTGCCTTACACTTCCACATCATAGTCCATCACTGAAGGAAAACCAAAGCAAGAACTCAAGCAGCGCAGGAACCTGGAAGTAGGAATTGACGCAGAGGCCATGGAGGAGTGCTGCCTACTGGCTTTCTCTTTCTGGCTTGCTCAGCCTGCTTCCTTATAGAGCTTAGGATCACCAGTTCAGGGATGACCCAACTAACTACAGACTGGGACCTCCCCCATCAATCACTAATTGAGAAAACGCCCTATAGGTTTGCCTACAGCCAGATCTTATGGAGGCATTTTCTCAATTGGGGATCCCATCTCTCAGATGACTCTAGCTGGTGTCAAGTTGATATAAAATTAGTCATCACACCGGGGTAGTGACCTCATCGCTGACTCTGGTACCATGGTAGAGTGACCCATGAAACTGGGTGTCCAGAAAGGGTCTAGGACCTGATGTTGGCCAATCAGGCTCCTGCCAGGGCAGGCTGGTGCCTGGGCCCGAAGCTAACAGGCATTTACAGTTAAGGACCTGTAAGCAGTGAGTCAAAAGTAGAGGTGGGAAGAAGTAGGGCTGACTTGGTGAGTGTGTCTGGATGTTCAGAAGAACAGCAAGAGCCCAGTTCAGGGAGACTGGGAGGAATTTCTGCCATAGTCGCGGTGTAGGGGAGTGAGGGAGAGGCTGACAGAAGGCAGTGAGGTTTGACTTGTCCTCCCAGAGGTGGGCAGGCATGGCACTTGGTAGACACTTCCAAAAACTGAGGCTGCCCCTTCTCTGAAGTATGGGGGCCATAAGGAGAAGATAGATATCTCAGAACTTCAACGACAGGGAGAGACACTGACCAAGATTCCTTACCCAGGGTCACATTCTCCTTGATGGCTCTTAACCCAGAGCAGGGTCCCCTTGAGCCCAATCCCGGGGGAAGCAGCACTCAGCAGATGGTCTATTTCTTCTTAAGGATTTATTTTTATTGTGTGTGCATGAGTGCTTTGCCTGTGTGTGTATATCTGTGTACCGTGCGCACACCTGGTGCCCTCAGAGGTCAAAGGAGGGCATTGGAACTGGAATTGCAGATGGCTGTGAGCCACCATGTGGGTGCTGCTTCCTGGGTCTGGAAGAGCAGCCAGAGCCCTTCAGCATTGAACCCAGCGGTACCCCCCCCCCCCCATCTGTTGTGGTTCCCTGAAGTTTCTAGCAACCATCTTCACACCACAGCCATTCACTCACCCTCCTTCCCTCTGACTCCCTCCCTCAGAAACAGACCAGAGCACAGGCACTGACACATTACACCCCTCTCGACCCTGGTGACCCCCCCGCCCCCGGTCGTTTTCTCACAGGGGTTTCCCCCCCATTAAAAACTGTGCCCACTAGTCTGCTTCTCTGAGGAACTAGCTCCTCATAGATGTCTAGGAAGCTTCTGGAATGACCAAACCCTGGGGATTAAGACATTGTTGGATCCAGAAAGGTGCTCTCAGTTCCCCCATAAGAAAAGAGGAGGAAACAGGAAGGAGCAGTGGAGAGGGAAGGTGCCTTCCACACTGGTCTGTCTGCTTCTTTCAGGAGGGCCTTCATTTGTACTGAGGTAGGAAACGCCCATCCTGCTGCCACCTGGTGGCCACAGCAAACACAGCACTTTTGTAGCTACTTTTTTTTTTTTTTTCATTTGCCGAGACAGAATTTCTCTGTGTAGCCCTGGCTGTCCTGAACTCACTCTGTAGACAAGGATGGCCTCAAATTCACAAAGATCCATCTGCTTCTGCCTCCTGAGTGCTGGGGTAAAGGGGATGCACCACCACCACCTGGCTTTTTTATTTATTTATTTTTTGAGACAGGGTTTCTCTGTGGCTTTGGAGCCTGTCCCGGAACTAGCTCTGTAGACCAGGCTGGTCTCGAACTCACAGAGATCCGCCTGCCTCTGCCTCCCAAGTGCTGGGATTAAAGGCATGCGCCACCATCGCCCGGCTGTGGCTTTTTTTTTTTCATTTTAAAACAACCTTTTCTCATTTTACATACCAATCTCAGTTCCATTTCCTCCCATCCTCTCACTCCCCACACCTTCACCCCATCCATCTCCCGCATCCATCCACTCCTCAGAGAGGGTAAGACTTCCCATGGGGAGTCAACAAAGTCTAGCACAGCACTTTGAGGGGACCAAGGCCCTCCTTGCTATATCCACACTGAGCAAGGTCTCCCTCCAGAGAGAATGAGCTTCAGAAAGTCAGTGCAAACACTAGAGATAAGTCCTGGTCCCACTGCCAGGCCCCACAGTCTGCCCCAGCCACACAACTGTCACCCACATTCAGAGGGCTTAGTTTGATCCTATGCAGCAACCCCCACCCCGCCCTGCTGTTAGTCGGAGTCAGTGAGCTCCCACTAGCTCAGGTCAGATGTTTCAGTGGGTGTCCCCAGTGTGGTCTTGACTTCTTTGCTCAAATTATTGCTCCTCCCTCTCTTCAACTGGACTCTGGGAGCTCAGCCCGGGACTTAGCTGTAGATCTCTGCATCTGCTTCCATCAGTTGCTGGATGAAGGTCCTATGATGGCAATTAAGGCAGACATCAATGTGATTACCGGGGAAGACCTGTTTGGGCCCCCTCTCGCTATTGCTTAGGGTCTTAGCTGGGTCATCCTTGTGGATTCCTGGGAATTTCCCTAGTGCTGAGTTTTTTGCTAGCCTCATAAGCACTCCCTCAATCGGCTTTTAAAAATGTAATATTTTTATTTTATGTTCATTAGTGTTTTGCCATGGGTGTTGGGTCCCCCAGAACTGGAATTACAGACAATTGTGAACTGCCATGTGGGGGCTGGGAATTGAACCCAGAGCTGGAGAGATGGCTGAGTAGTTAGATAGTTCGTGCTAACAAAGCAGTAGCTAGAGTTGACTGAGCTCATACGCTGCAATGTGCTTGGCCTCTGGGTGGCAGATACATGGTAGCCATGCTTTCTCTCCATCTCTGCTAATGTCACCTGCCTAGAAAGCTCATTTCAAATGCCACCTCTCTCCAGTTTCCCTTTGGGACTGTCCCACTCCCTGGTCAACTCACCCTGCTTCCTCAGAACCCCTGGGAGCTGGTGTCCCTCTCTACGCGGCTCTTCTCGCTCTCGGCACACACTTCACCATATGCCTTCCCAGCTAGTCAGAGTCTGGGGAACCTGGGAAGCTCTGAGGAAGTTTTCCAGGGTTGCTGTGGTGAGAAACAGGAACATGCTGATGACAAATCCCACTCCACACTAGGATAGCACCAGAATGATTCTCATGCCACTGGACCAGTGGGATCAGCTCACGAAGGGGATTAACGGGCTTTCTGAGCACGTGTGCTTTTGGTTTGATGGCCACATGGCCTGCCATTAGTCCAGTCAGGAACCCTCTCTCATTCAACAACTTTCAAATCCTTCCAGGCCATGGGCACCACCCTAGTTCCCCGGTGCTAATTGCTAGGATAGGGCTATGTGGACACAGCCAGTTCTCCATGTTGTTTAGAGACAGTGTCAACATGGTACTGGCTGAAAGTGTCCACTTGGCCACGAACTGCCTGAGTGGACTGCACAGAGATGGATGCGGTGGGAAGACGTGAAGTCTGGCCTGTGCTTTAAGTACACAGTTAAGAACGCCTCCATTTGGTTTTTTAGGCCCTCCAGGTCCAAGAGGCTATTGTCTTCAACACTCTGCAGACAGTAAACTAACCTCAACAGCTTCTTGCTCAGAGACATACAGGGGTGAGTTAGTGAGCCAGCATTAGATTTTGTTCACATTCAAGAACCTGAAGTCAAGAGGCAGCCTGAGCCTGAACCAGGCAGCCTGAGCCTGAACCAGGCAGCCTGAGCCTGAAGCTTCCCCAGTCTACACTGTTTGCTCTTTTGAACAAGGCAAGTCGGAAACCCAGGAGGCTTGAGAACTTGGAGAAATAGCAAACAGAAACACCATGAAATTTCTATTTGATTTGTGACTTCCTGAGGAAGTTTAAACAGCAGAGGAATGAGGATACCTTCTGAGATTTCTCAGCCTGTGCTGCACAGCCTGCCCCACAGGGTGGTGTGATCTCATCCACGCGCAAGCACTCAGTACTGAGCAGGGAAAAACGATTGGATGGGCTCCAGGTAGGTGCCTAGGAAAAAGCAGTCAACTGTGGTCTGGAACTCTCAGAATGGGGAGACCTGTCACAGGAGGAATATCCTCAAGTCCACTCAGACCCCTGCTGATCACAGGTCACCTCCAGATTTCAGAATTGCCCAAGGGAATGGGAAACCAGCTCACGTTCAGTCCATTCAGACCCCTGCTGATCACAGGCCACCTCCAGATTTCAGAACTTCCCAAGGGAATGGGAAACCAGCTCATGTTCCTCTCTCTGCTTCTCAGGGACCACACTGTTGCCATCCCATTCCTGACCCCATCCCAGGGTCTAATTTTACAAGTCTGGAGTCCTTGTGCAACTGTTCAAAAGGCTCTTAGCTGAGAGCCAGTGGAGCCCTCCCTACTCCCTCAGCTGATCCAATGCAAGTTGCTCAACCCTGGCCCAGCTCCTTAACCTTTCCTCCAAGAAAAGCAGGCACCTCAATGCTTCACACTGGCTGGTACAGTGGAGAGATGGACACGTGTCCTTCTGGGTCACAGCCCTTAGATGCAAGCCGTGGAAGGAGTCACCTCTTTCCAGTGTTGGGGTCTTGGGCAGGAAATTCATGTGATAGGTTCAGAGGTATGACAGTTTTCTTCTCTGTCTTAGACGCAGTTTAACCATGAGGTGGCGCCTACACCAGGTCAAGGTATCTCCCTGGGAATACTCAGGGCTGGAGATCCGCAGACCTCTTTGCTTTCTAAACTTGAAGGTGGGCTTCAAGCCAGTGTGACTAAAGTAACCGTAGGCAAAAGTCCATGGTTAGTAGAATCCCCTGCAGCCAAGGGACTGGAGACTAACCTGATGGAGCCTGTAGATAACTACCAATACTACAGCGCCAGCACTGCCCTAGACCAAAGCTCTTGCTTATAGGGAAATCTGGGCAAGTGAGCAAAGGCTGGAGCCGGGCACAAGCATGCGATCAGAGGCCCATGCCAAGTCTCTATCCAGAAAGCCAAGGAAGAGGGAGTGCAGACCAAGCTCGGTAGCTCTCATCCTCTCGCCACGCTTCCACTCACTGTTCTAAGCCTAATGCCGAGGAACATCCTAGGAAAAGGTGACCTTCTTCTAAAGGCTCCAAGTCACCTCACCCTTGCCCTAGGCTCTGTGAAATGTCCTCTCTACCAGCCCATAGCCTGTCTACCTAAAGTGAGCCCTACATTCTCAAGAAGTACATCTCAACGGGTGTTTGACACCAATAAGCCATGAAGTCAAATTTCAGCAAAGCGAAACCAGCCTGGAACTCTGCAATACGGTCCCTGTCCCCATCACCAGCAGAGCTCTTTTGCCCTTTGAAATCTGGCAGAGTGCTTCCCTTTGCCTCTGGTTTCCACTGGGCTCTAATGCTGTAGCGGGGAGATACCTTCTCCAGCCACTAAGCCGACAGCTCCTGGAGGCACACCGGGGGCCCGGAGAGGTCCTTGACTGAGCTGGTATGGAGGAACACCTCTCACCCTGCCCATCCTCGGCCTTGGTCTTCACCCTAATCCCTGTTAGTCCTTTCAGGAGTTTGTCTTTAGTGAATGTCAGTTCAGGCCCACCATAGAGTTCTGCAGCCTTCCCTTTCCCTAGCTCCCACACGGCCCTTTGCTCATCCCAACAGTGGGAAGTGTGGACATCCCATTTCCGGCTCCATCCCACCCCAGCAATCCCTCCCTCCCTCTCTCCCTCCCTCCCTCTCTCCACTCTGCCTATATAGCATCTTCACTCCCCTTTCTCTCCCCTCTTTAAATCTCAATTCTAGTTCCCTAACAGTTCCTTTCCTTTTATGCCCTGATGAGAGAGAGAGAGAGAGAGAGAGAGAGAGAGAGAGAGAGAGAGAGAGAAGAGGAGATCTGACAGGATTGATGACCATCTTCCTGCTCCCTCCCCTAGGTGAGCTCAGCTCCCCCACCCAGACAGAAGGCCAAGGCTGAATGAGAGCAGCTGCTCCCAGCCATCATTCCCGGGGCTCTCTGCTGTCAGAGTCAGGCTGGGCCTTTTTGTCCCTGTGTTTCCTGTGAGAGTGGGCACCTGTGGTGCCAGGTCTCCCGCCACCTCCTTCCCTGTGAATATTATGGAATATCTCAAAGGGCAGGAGCGGCAAACGCTGGGGAGCGAAGCATGGGACAATCCTGTCTACAGCAGCCCCCCTTCCCCAAATGGGACCCCGAGGATCTGCACTGTCTCCAGTGGGGCACTCGCCCAGCCTCAACCCAAGAAGCCTGAAGACAGGTGCCGGGAGAAGACACAGAGAACACTGATGTCCAGCTGCTGCTTCCACATCTGCCACGGCATCAGAGGTACTGGGCGTGAGGAAAGGGTCTCCTCGGGTGTTGGAGTCAGAAAAGGGACCACATAAAGTTTGGTGGGGGGACAAAAGGGACCCAAAGAAGAAGCAATCTTGGTGTCTGCAATATATTTGTGTCAGATTTGCTTGGCCCAGGACACAGAGGCCAGGCTCCTGGTTTCCCAGAAGGGTCACTCGGCACTGTCATCACTTGGGGACCCAGAGGGTATGGAGGAGTGTGGTGCCTAGGGGACTGAGGAGGGGGGACCCACCTGGAGCAGATGCCCACCCCCTTCATTGCTTCTCTTCCACCCGTGTTCTCACTTTGTCTCCCACGGACTTTGTAGGAGGGCAGGCAGGGGTGCGGGTGGAATAACCAGGTCCCAGGGGTCATAGGATAGGAAAGGAAGGGCAGAGTGGAGACGGGGTGAGGCTAGGGACAGGGAGGAATGAATAACTGGAAAGATGTGCTGTTGGGGACTCTGAGCATCTTTTCACACCCTTAGGACTCTGGGGAACAACCCTGACTGAGAATGCAGCTGAGAACAGAGAACTCTATGTCAAGACCACCCTGAGGGAGCTTGTGGTGTACATCGTGTTCCTTATGGATATCTGTCTGTGTGAGTAGCCATTGTCATATGGGCATCTGCCTGTGAGAGACACACATGTGTGGCATGTCTGTACATAGGCAATGCTCGAACATCCATGTGAGGTGTGTAGATCCTGGGGATTTTGTGTACACACTAATACACAGCTCCGGTGGCTTCTCACACTACGAGTTCAATGGAGGTAACCCAGATGGTAGAGAAGTTCTTAATGAAAGAACATTTCTCCCAAATTACTGGGAAACCCAATTTTCAAGATCAAGTGTCTAATACCGAACCAACGGTCTTGGTGTGTCGACAGGGAGATGTTTAAGCCCTTTCGGTTTAGTGGGTTTTGTGTGATTCGTTGTCGTATAACATCTGATCCATGTATCTTTAGGGACAGGAAGACAATGATTCAGGTCTTAGGGGGTTCCTGAAGAGAGGGCTGGGGTTCAGGGGTGAGGCAGTGCCCTTTGGGAAAGACTGCTCCACACAGGCAGCTGGGGCAGTCTCTGTTGGGCACTAGCTGGTGAGATTGGTGTCCAGGTTCAGAGAAGTAAGCAGAAAGTGTTGTAATCTGTTTAAAAACACCAGGAAGAGAACTCATGCCACGAAACAGGGCTCACAAGGGAGGTTTATTGGAAGAAGAGAGAGAAAGGGCAGAGAGGGGGGCAGAGAGGGGGACAAAGAAGGGGCAGAAAGGGAGCAGAGAGAGGAGCAGAGACTAGTCCTGGGGACAAGAGTGCTAGAAGAGAGAGAGAGAAATGGACAGAACAAAAGAGAAAGAGAGAAAGAAAGAGATGGGAAGTGGGCAAGGCCCACATTTTAAAAGGGAACAGAGAGTGCTCTCAGCGGCCGCAGCTGAGGACGTATCTTGTCAGGACCCCAGAGTAGGCCAGGACAGATGCCTGAATCCTAGCAGAAAAACCATAAATGTAGACTGTGAAAGATGGCGTCAAAGAGCATTCAAGATGAGAAAGCTGGGGCACGCAGACGGTTTGGCCTGTAGCAAGGAAATGGGTGCTGCATTCAGTTAAGAGATGCACAGCAAGCGTGGTTTGCCTCCTGCAGCAGTTTTCTGCGTGTTGATCAAAGCTGCAGCTCGCTCTCCCCAGACTGCAGCACCTCTCTAACTAGTCGGCGTCCGTCCTGCAGCTGGCATCCTGCTTTTCAGAATGCACAAATCACTGGTAAAGTGAACGGGAAGGACTGATAATGCAGGTGGTGCATGATGGGAAGCGTCATCTGTGCCCGCCACCAACAGCGCGTTCCTTCGGTGGCTGAGCAAATGTGCTACTTTCTTGGGTCTATCCTGTGCTGCTCAGAGCGTTTCCCTCTTACAGCAAGCAGTGCATTGTGAGGCAGAGATGATGGGACAAGGGCCGTGGGTCCCATTCAAGCCCTTTGAGTTTCTGACTACCGGAGGCTGGCTTGCTGGTGTGTTTTCTGCTGTCACCATCTGTTAGGGCAGGAGTTTCCTCCCCTCCTTATAGCTGTGGCAGGGGCCAATGCCCGCAAATAAAGCCTTTCCCTGCAGACAATGTCATCAAGTCACACCAGCTTTGAACAGGGTTAGCACTTGCCAGTCCTCCGGAGTCACAGTGAATCCTCCCGACTCCTGGCTATGGGGTTGGAAGGGTGGAAGCTTGAGCTGTGGCCGCCTGTTTCCTTGTGGGCTTATGGCTCTGATGTAGGCCAATGGGCTGGGCCAAGCTCACTCCCTATTGGAGAATCCTAGAGTGGCGCTCTCTGATTATTGGAGAATACTGGAGGAGACTCAGACAGTGTGCAGGTTTAAGATACAGAGGATTCAATATCACTTCATCAGGATTCCTTCCATAGGGTTCTGTTTGGTACCCACCAGCCCCACCCTGGGGATACCCACGAGGATTTTATCGTCCCATGGGAAGCCAATTTTGTGGATAGCTCTACTTTCTTTCATCTGTGAAGCCTCCTTCTCTGTGTCTGACATCGAACAGAAGTCATGTATGTGACATTCTGCTCCAGGAGCTAACCTCCTTTCTAGATCTTTCTGCTTTTGCACTATCTGCCCCTCTGCAGTCTCTAAGGCGGCAGCCCCCCAAGTGCTAGAATGACTCTGTGTGTCATATTTGTTCTTAAGCAGCCTGCTCTTCAAGCTCAGAAATTTCTTTTTTCTCTGAAAGGAGTCATGGCCACATAGTGACCAAGGGTGGTTTATGTAGAGATTAAAGTCTGGGCTCTGAATTAGCAGGTTTGGGCTCATCTGGGGGACCTTGAACTAGTGGTTCAGTCTCTTTGAGTCTCAGTCTCCCCGGAGGGTTATGTGGCCGTCGTGTGGCCATTTGCTCAGCCTGACATGTTGTGACAGTTTCAGAGAGCTTAGTTGCCTAAGCTCAGCCCTGATCGGTTTAATGCCTTTTACTGGAAGAAATGTACCAAGGGGCATCTGACTGGCACTGTACCCTGTGGCATCATTGCTTCTGTTGTAAGCGGGAATGTTACACCATGGCAGCTCTCACAGAGCTGAGTTCTCTCCCTCTTGCATGCAGCTATCAATTTGCTGCATTCCCTGCTACCCAAACACGGGGCAGCCCTGAACTGTGATTCTTATCCCCACAGAGGCCACATGATACGGAACTTACACATACACCCCCTTGAAAACCTTATAGCTTTTTCTAAACCGAAGGGACTGACTCACCTGTCTCTCCCATTGTGCTACCCCTACTTTCTTGGCTGCCTATGGCTATGATGTGTTTTTCTTTCCTCATGGAGTGCTTCTGTAGACCTGAAGCCTTGCTCTCCCACCTCAGGTCCTGATGCTGAGTCTTCTGGTAAAATTTATCTGAAGGGTAATTCATCTCAACTTCCTTTTTTACAAACCTGCCGTTTTATACGTTATAACAGAACTACTTCTGGAGCTACCATGCAGGAGGAGCATCACTCAATCTCTGGAAGTAATTTATCTCTGTGTTCTCTAGTGGATTACAACACTTGCCCCTGGTCCCCCTAGCCTTATTTTAAAAATAAATGAAAACAAAAATTTTTAAAGAAAGAAGCCAGTATGAAAAAGTTATATAATGCATGATTCCAACTACGTGGCATTCTGGAAGAGACTGAGAGCTGGCAACGGTTGCCTGGGGTTGAAGGTAGAGAGAGACAGAGGATTTCTAAAGGACTCCAGGTGGTCTGCCCGTGCCAACTGCAGTGTGAGGTGCATTGTATAACGGATCTGGGATTTCCATACAGGAATGGCTGTGTTTACAGGGGGTCTGAGGAGGCTGGGAAACTTTGTGCCTAGTGTTCAATTTCACAGTGAACCTAAACTGCTTAGAAAACAAACAAACAACAACAAGAACAAAACACAACAAAATCAGGTTGGGTGTGGCTGCATACACATTTAATCCTAATACTGGGAGGGAAGAGGATATCTGTGAATTTGAGGTCAGTCTATTCTATATAGGGAGTTCCAGGACAGCCAGAACTATATAAAGAGACCTTGTATTAAAACAAACAAAAACTAAAAAATGAAATGAAAAATCTGCCTTTATCAGTTTATTCAGTTAGTTTGCTGTTGTTTGTGTGTGAAAACAGGTAGCCCAGGTTATTTCTGAGCCCCCAATCCTGCCTTTCTCTCCTGAGTACTGGGAAGATAAGCCTGGGCGGCACTGTGCTCAGAGTTTTGTGTTGCTGGTTACAATACTGAGTCCTGAGCTCAGGACCTCATCCATGCTAGGCGAATTCCCCATGCTGATCTATACCCCTGGTCCTTACTTTTTAAAGTGTATTAAAAGTAACCTTTATTAGGACAAAAGCATTAGTGCACACCTTTAATTCCAGCATTTGAGAGGCAGGGGTAGGCAGATCACTTGAGTTTGAGGCTAACCTGGACTTCATAGTGAGTAGTCCAACAAAAATCACCTTTACGGTTCATTAGAAAGCACTAGAAACTTTTAAATAACTAAAAAAGAAGAGGTTTAAACAGTTTTTTTAACAATAAAAAATGATGAGTGTTAAAGGCAATGACTGTTTTGATTCGTCTTATTGGGTCAGCATACACAGCATAGAGTGTTAAAGGTAATGACTGTTTTGATTCGTCTTATTGGGTCAGCATACACAGCATAGAATGGTAAGGAAACATCACATTGCTCCTCATGGTCATGCAAGTATTGTCTGTCAATTTAAAAATGAAGAAGGGGGTGGGAGAGATGGCTCAGCAGTTAAGAACCTGGCAGCTCTTGAAGAGGACCGGGTTTGATTCCCAGCATCCACATGGTTGCTCATAGTTACATGTCTGTCTGTAACTCCAGTCCCTCCACAGGAATCGCACGCATGTGCTCATTTACATACTTGTTAGCAAAACACTTCACATAAGATAAAAATAAAGAAAGAATACATGTGGAAATGCCTTTAAATGTTGTATTTGGTTCCACCAGGGACAGCATCAGTTGGGGATCATTCTGGAGACTCCAGACGTTTAAGTTAGCAATTACTCCAGAGGGCCTCCGTTTACCACCACTGCTGGTGAGAGCAGAAACAACTGGGTTTTACTGATCAGTTTCTGGAGCAACTGCTTCCAAGTGTTCTGCAAAACTAGTTCAATTTTTACTCCCCTTTCACAAACAAGAAAAAGTTTCAGTGTGTCAAAGAGCTTCCCTGGAGACAGGAAGTGAGAGGAAGAAGCAGGAAGTCAATTCTGCAGCTGGTGGTCCTTCTCCCAGGGTGAGATTTGGGATGATTTCAGAGGGAACTTGGTGCAGATGTTACTTTATCGGCATGGTCCACCTCCTACCTCATTGATTAGGAAGTGTTTCTTGTGAACAAGCACTTTCCCATCGTCATCTGGTTGGAATCAACTCCCTTCCCTACCCAAGCAGAAGTAAAATCTGAAGAGGCTGCTGCTATCTACAGTCCTTTCTTCTATTGCTATGCTGAAAATACAAGGTGAAGTCACCAAGAGACATTCATGTTAGAACTCACCTCCACCCTGTCCAAAGGCATTTCAAAGGATTTTTGTACTACCAACATTATCCACACATATATACACTTTACAAATATAATATATATAAAAAACTTTTCATATATATCTTCAGCAGCAGTACTCTCTTTCTGAGTAGTTGATATGTTTTAATTTTTATGATCACAATTACATCTCAGTTAATTTCAATTTCCTCTTATTACTGGAGTATTGATTATGGGTAAATATGTCCATACCTGTTGTCTTCTCTTGCTTTTGTTAAGTTTGTTCCCTGGGCACTTCTGAGGAGATTAAGCCCGAAGATGGGGATAGCTTCTTGGTGCTGTGTGTTGCTGTTGGCCTCTGTTAAATATAACACGTATTTATTACAACACTGGCTATAAGATCACACCAGTATAAGATTCCATCAAAATTGGATATTCTCATTCATAATTTTTAGTATTAAGTAGGGATAAAATGAGGCAACAAGCAGCCTCAATTTTCTTGTCTTTGATTTGTAGGGGGGATAGACAGTCTTCTTATGCCGTCTTTGTGAGTCACGCCTTTTTTGTACAAATTGGAAAAGACAGACTTTGCTGTGAGGAGAGGAGGGTTTTAGGAATGAAGAATTAGACCCATGGCAGGAACCACCCACTAGGGCCTTCATTTCAGAAACTAGAATCCTGGCAGTGGGAAGAATAGAAATAGCCTATGACGTTGTACATAACCTGCATAGCAGTTGGGCCTGAGCTGAGCCCTAGTGAACGAACTGCTGCAGGCAGCCATGCTGATGTAATGCCCTCTCCCTTATCTTTCCCTCTAGCAACTTGGTGGCTATCTGGTGACTCATTTGGCTAACACAGAGCTATCTTCTTTAGTCAGGCAACACGGGAGCCACCAATCTCCTCATAATGTCATGATGTAGCCCTGGAAGCCCCCAAAGAGCATTTACACCTATGACCTCACTTGACCATGACAGCCATTCTGTAAGGGATAGATAGTATTATTTCCATGCCAAAAGATTAGGAAAATGTCATTGTGAATAGTGCAGGAATTGATTGGTCATTCAGAAAGGCTCATTGTAATGGAGTCCATCCTGTCATGAGTATTACCCAGCAGAGACATACAGGGAAGTGAATGATGGCCCTGCCCACTCACTGCCTCCCCAACTCCAATCATGATATTTATGAGTTTCCAGGCTTTTGTCTTCTCGGGAGGATGGCTGTGACCTTTTGTTGATGGAGGAAACACTGAAGGTCTTTGTGTAGAAACAATGACTGTTTGTTTTAGAAAACATTTTTGTTATCTCAAAGGTACACCTGGGACTGTTCCTATATACAGGAGTCTCTGAGCCATGACCTAGGCTGGATCTGGTCACCATGGAGATGGGGAGGAGTATAAAGACCTCAGCCTTTCATGACTCTTGTTTTCCCGTAAATGAATATGGACTGACTGCCCCTTGTCACTGCTGGCTGTAGAGAAGTGTGTCTGCCTCACCTCACTGACTGTGCCTTTTTAAAAACATCTACCTATCTCTATCTATCTATCTATCTATCTATCTATCTATCTATCTATCTATCTCCATCCATTCCTCTATTTTCTTGGGGGCACCTGTGGAGATAAGAGGACAACCCGCCAGAGTTAGTTCAGGCAGGCTTAGCAGCACTGTCCTCTGCTTGCTGAGCCATCTCACTAACCCATCACTCTGCTTTCTTTAAGTGGGAATCATGGTTCAGGTATAATCTTGTATCCTCAGGATATTGGGAAAAACTATCTTTCTTAATATATTTCTAGAAATGACGATGAAAGAAATAGAATATTTGTGGGAGATCCAACTAGGATCTGTAGGGGAGCCCTTGTGTGTCTATTGTGATGGCCTGGAATAAGGCCACCTGACTCAAGTAATGGTGCTACCAGTTATTAGCCAGATAGCTTAGGATGCTTAAATGTCTTTGAGCCTTGATGACTTACTATGGGAGGCTGATTCCGGCCTCTCTGGGGTTGGTAGAAAACAAAGAGGATGCTTAGTGTCTGTCTTAGGCTCTCAACGAGAATCAGTTGCTGTTCTATATGAAGGTGCAAGTCAGGCAGGTGCTGAAATCTCCATAGTCTGGCTTGCTGTAGGGGAGATCAGGCTCTGGCCCCACTGATCTAAGAGGCCAGGAAGAGAAGAGGTTGCTAGTATCAGAAGGCACTAGTCTGAGTGTTTGCTCTGCCTCTATTGAACAATTGCCTGCTGAACAATGAACTCACAGGGAACTCGGCTCATGAGTGAAAGGTCCGGTGTTTAGGACTCAAGAGGGACACCGAGGCAGATTAAGTTTTGGAGTCAAAAGGTTCATTAGGGCTGGAGAGATGGCTCAGTGGTCAAGAGCACTGGCTGCCCTTCCAGAGGACCGAGGTTCAACTCCCAGCTCCCACATTATGCAGCTCACAACTGCCTGTAACTCTAGCTCCAGAGTATCTGATGTCCTCTTCTGGCCCCTGCGCATACTGAGTGCGTGTGGTGCTTAGACATACATGCAGACAAAATACATAAAATATAAGAAAATAAATTCTCAAAAAATAAAAAAACCAAAGAGATTCATTAAAAGATTTATTAACACTAGGGACAGACAGGTGCGTGGTGGAGGCTCTGAGGAGAGTTCAGCCTCAGTGCCATACGTAAACATCATGGCAGTGACTCTGATGAATTCAGGCCCATGATCTTATAGATCTCAGAAGAGTCTGTAAACAGGCTGTCTCTGATTCCCCAGCAGGCAACAGGGAAAGGGGGTAAAAAGGGGGCATATGTCAGGAAGGGTGGCAGGTGGTACGCTAACTAATTTGTGTCAGTTTGGCATAATCAAGAGTTATTTGGGAAGCAGGAAGCTCAACTGAGAAAATGCCCCGATTAGACTGGCCCATGAGAAAGACAGTGGTGCATATTTTGAATGAATGATTTATAGAGGAAGACCCAGCTCAATGTAGGGGATGCCGCCGCTGGGTGGTGATCCTGGGTGCTATAAGAAAGAGGGAAAGGCAAGCCTGGAGAAGCAAACCAGTAAGCAGTAACCAGTAACCAGTAAGCAGTATCCTTCCGCGGCTTTTACATATGCTGCTCCATCTACTGCCTGAGCTCCTGCTCTCATTTCCCTGGATGATGGACTGCAAGCTCAAGGCCAATATGAACCCTTTCCTCCCTAAGGTGCTTTTGGTCGCTGCATTTTAACACAACAACAGAAGCCCTAATGCAGACAGGCACCCTTTGCTATGGGATGTCTGGCAACCTTACTCCAGAAGGAGAGAGATCTGGGCACCCAGGGAGTCATGGCAGCAGGCTCTTGGTGGGGAGCTTACTGGTAGCTAGAATGCTAGTGGGGGAAAGGTAGCCTGCTGCAGGCATCTCAACCTTAGCCTCCGTCTCAGCTGGATTCTAGCAACGGCTAAGATGGAGCCATCAGTGTGAACGTCAGGCAGTTGGAAGCCAGTCTGTAGAAAGATCTTTGGGACTATGAAATGAGGTTCACAGGTAAGGAGTTCCAACAACAAACTCTGTGTTCTGGGTGGTGGCAGCAGCTGTCAGGCTCGGATGATGTCTCAGGCCTGGGTGGAGGTTCTGGCCCCAGAAATAAGGAATAGGGCAATGATTCTTAAAGGTGTGCTTAGAGGAGCCTGGGGCTTCCTATGACCTTTTCAGGGAGATTTTAAGGGCTTCTCTTACCCAATGACATAATTGTGTAAGGTCATATTTTCTTCCACCTCAGCCAAAGCAGCAGATTGTGACACACTGACTACAGAAGCTGATAGAAGAATTGAGCAACCTTCTACTAAGCTGAGGACTTGGGGGCGTGCAAAGTCTAGCACAATGTTGGACTTTTCAGTTAAAAAAAACATTGGTTTTTATTTTTAGAGACTATAATAGCCATAAGTACAGATGTTATTTATGGTTCCATACATTGCATTTATCTTTTTTTTAATGCTAGGGTTTAAACCCAGGGCCTTATGCATATGCAGTGCCACCAAGATGCTCCCCAGCTTGTCAGATGAGATGACCTCATAGTCTAGAGGGGAAAGGGATGAGACAAGAATGAGATCCTGGCCATTCACACTCATTCGCCCAAACATTTACAAAGTCTTATTATGTACTAGCCCCTAGGCTGGCTAAGGACTGTGAAATGTACCAGGCACATCTGCCTTTAAGGAACAAGGGACCTGACTTGTCATCAACATCTGTAGTGATGGGTGGAAGACCGATCCAGAACCATGACAAGAAGAGGGCACAAAGATATGGGGAAGACCTGGGAATCTAACATCCATTTAAGTCTGAGGGAGCCTTGTCAGGGAGGCCCAAAGTCACTGCCACCTGCTTGCTTGCTTATTCTAACAGAGTGGGCTCTGAAAAAGAAAACAGAGTTAAACGTGGCTTACTGGCATGGCTACTTTAAGAGAGGTGTTCCCGATTCAACGGGAGCAGACAGAAAGCTGAGTGGTTTTGAAATGCCAGCTTTCTGGGTCCTGCTGCCAGTACGACCTATGGCTCTTTCAGGAGGCCGAGCATTTAAATGGGGTTTGTGAACAGGGTGCGACAACTTGCCTAATGGCAACAGACTGGCTGTGTGCCTAAAATGGGGCTGTGAGCATGGCTCTCAGAGGCAGCGAACAGCTCTGCCATGTTGGACTGGGTGGGGCAAGCAGAAAGTGCTGTATTTCCCCTAGCAATGGCGTCACTTAAATTCATAAGAAGGGCTTAGTTTTTTTATACATTTTTTTATTGACTTTTATTGAGCCCTACATTTTCTCTGCTCCCCTCCCTGCCTCTCCCCTCCCCGCTTCAACTCTACCCCAAGGTCCCCATGCTCCCAATTTACTCAGGAGATCTTGTTGTTTTATACTTTCTACTTCCTATGTAGACTAGATCTATGCAAGTCTCTCTTAGTGTCCTCATTGTTATCTAAGTTCTCTGGGATTGTGGTTTGTAGGCTGGCTTTCTTTGCTTTATGTTTAAAAACCACCTATGAGTGAGTACATGTGATAATTGTCTTTCTGTGTCTAGGTTGCCTCACTCAAAATAATGTTTTCTAGCTCCATCCATTTTCCTGCAAAATTCAAGATGTCGTTTTTTTTTCTGCTGTGTAGTACTCCATTGTGTAAATGTACCACATTTTCCTTATCCATTCTTTGATCGAGG
>NW_026067893.1:15578890-15610275 GCF_014885135.2 Alexandromys fortis
ATATATTTCTGCTCTTGATTAAGGTATTGTGATTGTGCAGCTCATTTTCAAATGTAATGTATAATTAAGACATATAGGTTAATAGAGAGTCATCTATAATAGTCAAGCTTGTAGTCATGTTAGTTAGATTTCCTGGATGTACAGAGATGTATTTCAAATGGATAGGGATTCTTCAAATCTTTCAAAGACTACAAAATATGACATTAAAAGTGTTTTAAGAATGTAGGACTTTTCATGACAAAGAGACATACCTGCTCCTGGCAGTACCAATCTACTTCAAGAGCAAGATGGGCATCAAAGAGGCTCTTTATGGCATTGGTTAGCTATTAAGGCAAGAAACTGCTATTACTTGGACTGCTTGATGAACTGGACATGGAGGATCCACAGAGAAATGACTGCTGAAATTGCTTAAAGGTGAGATGGTCCTTCGGGATTCCTGCATCATGAAAGAGTCTGCTAGACATTCTGCAGGACACAGAAGAAAGTAATACAAACTATCAATATAGGTGGAACTGTCTTTGAAATTTCCTGCTTTATGGAAAACTCTGCTAGATACTATGGGCCTGTAGGTTGAAGATGGATGCCCCAACTGTACAGAAGAACTTTGGGTGACTGTCCAGGCAGCGAGATGTCTCTGTCAATTCTAGAGTTTTGGAAGTTGCTTACAATGCACTTCCTGTTTACTTAGGTAATATTACATCCTTCTGGAGTCTTTGATGAAATAGAAGAATTGATAGTTATAGTTTTCCTTAGTTATGATAAAAGATAAAGTAGATTTAAATATTGTAACTATAATTCTTGCTTGATAACTGTCTTGTTAAAGTTAAAACCTTCCTTTTTTTAAATATATTTATTTATTTATTTATGCAGTATCCTGCCTGTAGGCCAGAAGAGGGCACCAGATCTCATTATGGGTGGTTGTGAGCCATCATGTGGTTGCTGGGAATTAAACTCAGGACCTCCAGAAGAGCAATCAGTGCTCTCAACCGCTGAGCCATCTCTCCAGCCCAAAACCTTCCTTTTTATTTAAACAGAAAATGGGAGTGATGTGGGATTCCCCTCTATATGCTGTGAACACCATTTGTTAATAAAGTAACTGGTTTGGCTTGATAGGGTAGAAGTGAGCTAGGTAGGGAAAACTAAACTGAATGCTGGGAGAAAGAAGGGCAGAGTGGGAGAGAAGTCATGTAGCCCCACTGGAGACAGATGCCAGAACTTTAACTGGTAAGCCACAAGGCAATACACAGATTACTAGAAATGGGTTAAATAAATATGTAAAAATTAGCCAATAAGAAGCTAGAGCTAATGGGCCAAGCAGCATTTTAAATACTATAGTTTCTATGTGATTATTTTGGGTCTGAGCTGCTGGGTGGCTGGGAAACAAAAAAGCGGCCTCCTTCAACAATTAACCACTAAAGCTGCCAGCTATGGATATGCAAGACTTTTGCCATGCACCCCAGCTCACAGGAAGTAGGAAACTAGAGAGGGAGGCATGCCCTTTACGTCTATGACATGAAATAGAAGTTGAAAGTGGAAGTCTATCCCTCCACTCCCATCCTGCTGCCTAGAACCTAATTGAATGTTTATCACACTTGATACAATGAAAGCCTGGTAATGCAGTATTTGGTTGGACAGAAATGAAACCCACATAAAATTATATTATTATGAAGAACAACGGGAAAGGCATTTGGAAGTAACTGCCAGTCTGTACCAGATTAACAAGAGAAGAAACACTGTAGTTTGGTGCTGGGGGCAGCAATAGTAAACAGAAATGGAGAAATCAGGATACTGCCCGAAGTAAACCTCCCAAGACCAGAGTCACTGGGGAGACTGCTGAAGGCTTTTTTCCTACTATGACATGATGGTGGCTGATTAGCAAAGGAACTGTGAAAGTGTTATCAGAGGCTGCAGGGAAGGCATAAGAAAAGGTATGCTCTTGACATTGGATGCTATTCTTACAAGAAAGCCAAAACTCAGAAGAGTTACCCTTGTGTCTCCCCAGCCCTAATTATGAATTTGGTAAAAGCCCCACAGGGTCCAATTTGCCAAGAAATAGCCAGTCTTTCCAGAGAACTTCTCAGCAAGCCATATACTAATAGGGGCTCATGAAGAGGTGTTGGAGGTGCTGAGAGATGTATAGGACCTGTCAATTCAGCCACTAGAGAACCGCAGAACACCGGAGGCTGTCTACACAGGATGGCTGTCAGGACAGGGCCAGAAGAGACCCACAGGCAGCCAGAGAAGCTGTGAACACCACCATTCTCCTCAGGTTAGCAAAGAGCTTTCTGTCTGAAAATTTAAAAAACATTTTATTTTCTTGCTGTTTAATTTCTGCAATTCTTTGGAAATTCTGGATAATGGCCCCTAGTCTGAAGTGGTGCTGGCAAAGATTTCCTCCTACTCTGTGGGCTGTCTGTTAGCACTGCTGATGGCTTCCTTCGTTGTACAGAAACCTCTTATTTTCACGTAATCCCATCTGTTGAGACTTGGGATTACTTTCGGGGCTGTTGGTGATCTATTTTTGAAGTTTTGCAGGAGGCACCAATCTATAGGCATAGCAGAACATCATTAGGAATCATTACGTTGACATTTTCCCCTCTGGTCTTGATAGGTTCTATTCTAGTTCTCCGGGTCATCCAGCCTCTGGGTTCTGGTGGTCCAGGCAGTGTCAGGGGTGGGCTCACTCTCCAGCATGGATTTTATGCTAGACCAGGCATTGGCTGTCCACTCCTTCAATCTCTAGTCCACACTTATCCTAACATATCGCACAGGCACGACAGACTGTAGGTCAAAGGTTATGTGGCTAAGTTGGTTTCCCACTCCTTCCACTAGAAGTCTTGCCTGGTCCCAGGAGATGGCCAGTCACATCAAGCTTTTACAGCAAGCTCTTTAACCTATGAAGCCACCTCCCCAGACTGAGACACCCAATTTCTGACACAGGAGTAGAGTAGGTTCATGAAAGATCTATAAATTTACTGCCAGAGGTGACCTAGCTCCCCAAGGGTCTTGTCAGTTAGTGCAGGGAAAGGACCCTGATCTTGCCCAAGGAGAGGCAGGCTAGAAAGGCAAAGCTGTGTTCCCCTCAGTCATAAACAGGGGCAAGAAGGCAAGGGCAGCACTTGGTGCCCCATGTGGCAGTTCCTGGGAAAGGGAAGCACAAACCCCTGTGCACGTTGCTCTGAGCTGGACTCATTTCCCAGCAGCTCAAAAGAAAGAACTAGACTGTGCAGTCTTCCAGCACAGGAGTGGATAAAATCAGGTAATTGCCAAGCTCCTGACGATGACTAATGCTGATTTCAACACTCAGACCTCTTTAACAACACTGCTTTATGCCCCGCCCATGTCTAAAAGGGACAGCACAGTTCTGATAAAATATAGCCCACTAGAACTACAATAAGGACCTAGAATCAGAACTAGAAAAAGATAAGAGAGGAAGAGAAACTGCCCAGAAAACTTACAATACACAAGGACTGTTGCTGAGGACAAAGCCTGAGCTGCTTGGGCAGTCAAAGTGAGGAAGAAAGCACAAGTAATTTACATAGTTTTCATTGTGGAGTAGAGAAGTAAAAAAGAAAAGTACTCCAGTTAATAACAAGGCCTGCAGCACATGTACTATAAAACTGATCTTAAAATGTTAAAAATTGTAGACCAGGCTTGCCTCAAACTTGTTCCAGGACAGGCTTCAAAGCTACAGAGAGACCCTGTTTTGAAAAACAACAAAAAAATTGTTAAAATTAGAGGTATCTTCTTACAGTTGCCTCCCTTAATCCATGTTTAATACTCATAAAATGTATGTACAGATATATATATCTAAGGGTCTGACTTTCCTTATTTAACAAAGCTAGGGATATTCAGGATGACTAGCAGGCATGTCCTAGAATTTCACCCACAGTTAGTGTGTTCAGCAGGGTCCATTAGTAAAGCTAAGCATGTCTTGATTGATCTAAAGCTCCTTTTCATGCAGTGAACTTGTGAGTTTACCATGTGTCTTTGTAACTCACGCTCTGACCCAGATGCTGATCTTGGGAGTTTGCTCATGAGCAACCTTATCAACTTGCACCATCCTGGGTGTTTGAGTAGATTCTCTCTCTTTCTTTCTCTCTCCCTTTCTCTCTCTCTCTCTCTCTCTCTCTCTCTCTCTCTCTCTCTCTCTCTCTGTGTGTTTTCGAGACAGGGTTTCTCTGTAGCTTTGGAGCCTGTCCTGGAAGGGAAGATGGTGGGAAGATCCCTGTCTTTGCGGCAAGGGAGACTTGAGTCTGAATATCTGCTCTGCTTGTGTCTTTTGCGATCTTTAAAGAAGGGGATTAACTACATTTTGTTTTGTTTCTTGAGACAGGGTTTCTCTATATAGTCCTGGCTATCCTGGGTCTCACTATTAACAGCACTCTTGACCTTAGTTTATCTACATGAAATGGAGATTGTAACTCCTACTTCCCCAGGTTTTTGTAATCCTTGCAGTAGGTAATGTATACCAAACTCGGGGGATACCAAGTATTAATCAAGGTGATTATTTTATAACTATGCTTGGGCAACTGTGAACTTGGCCTGAGGCCATGAATATGAAATATGATTTAGCATGCATCACAGCCAAGAAGAGGAGGAGGAGAAAGAGGAGGAGGAAGACATTACCTATTCTTGGTGTTGGACCGTAAAGCCTTCGCTTGGTCTCTGATCTTTCCACATTATCTCATGAAGTCAATCCCTAGTCCCTAAAACCTACCTGGAATGATGCCATAGACGATAAACTGACATGTTGGCATTCAGCACTCTCATTCCAAGTCTGACTACTTCCATTCCCCGGTCTAGTGTCACTGCTTGAGCTACACAGAGCAGTGCACTCCTTCGCAGATCCTGAAGGAACAGAAAGGCCAGCGCAGGGCCCTTTAGAGATGCTCCCGGGAGTGAGAGACTTGCATTTGAATCTTGACTTTTTACCTGGGGCAACTGACAGCCTCTCTTGAGGCTGGAAAATGGAGATCATCGTAGTACTCGCTGTAAAGTTTGTCGTCAAATGAAACAAAAGAGCGTGGCAAGCACACAGTCCAGGGTGCACACAGAATTGGTGTGCACAGGCAGGAGGGGGCACTCTGGTCATTAAATCTCTGAGCCAGGAGTTCCAGGGAGACCAGCTGCTTCTTCATAGGAGAGTCAACTTGGGATCTGTGGTCCCTGAATAGAAACGGATGGGAGGCAATGGTGAGACACTAAGGAAAACCAACACCTTGTTTGCAATCTTCTTCCACCCCAGTGGACCGGAAGGTGTGGTGTCAGGTGTGACTTCTAGTGGTTCAGGAGGGCAATGATTTTTCCCTTGGGGAAATTTTCTTCAAACTCCAGGGAGGTTTTAAGAGCTCTGGGAAAGGTACAATTTCTTTCCACCCCTGATCTTAAGATTCACTGAAATAGACAATGGGGAAGCCCATGGCCTCTGGATGTTCCCACGAAGGACCCCCTGACTGCAATGGGTCACAACCGTGGCTCTCCACACGCGGCCCCTAAGCCTAGAGCATTGATAGTACAGGGACTTATTAGAAACACACATGTCGAGTCCCACACAGTGCTGCAGCAATGTGCCCTGTAACAAGATTTCCGTATGTCACATATTACAGGTTGCTTATGGGTAAGATGTGGAAGCAGCAAAGGGGACAGGAACTAAGATCACTGCCCTTTGGAGCAACTCTGGGCGTCTCTGAGCTTCACTTGGACTCAGACCATAGCAGCCTCTGAATTTAATGTTTAGTTTTAAAACTGTGTTTCTTTTCAAGTCCCCGAAGAAGCAGAGCATTGAACCAGGTCTGGTTCATCTTAGACAGGTGCTCTACCACCCAGCCACAGCCCAAGTCTCCACTCAAATTTCTGAATGAATGACAATGAGGAAGATTAGCCTCACACTGGTTAGTTGTTGAAATAAATTCCTGTGGTGAGAGAAACCACGTCTGATTCATTGTATCCTATTCACTCTCCCTCCCTCTCCTTTCCTCTACACAAACACACACATTTGTATTTGAAAGTAACTGAGATATAACACTTTATTGTTCCTGTCTTAAGGTATATTTTCATACAAAGTACCATGTTCATAAAAAAATTAACAAGGAACCCAAAGTATGTGCGTATGAGTGTTTTGACTGCATGTATGTACATGTATGGCATGTATGCCTGGTGCCCTCAGAGATCAAAATGTGTATTTGAATCTCTGGAAATGGAGTTGTGAGGCACCATGTGGATGCTGAGAATTGAACCTATGTTATCTGAGAGAGAAATGAATGCTCTAAAGGCCAAGCCATCTCCCCAGGACTCAGAGCATTTGAGTGGAGAGACCAAGCTGGGGCTTTAATCTAGAAGGGTTTTAAAGTTCTATCTTGGTCCTTTTTATGCATATACACTTTAGTTAAAGAGTCACAAAGGGGAATGAATACTGCATTTCTGTGCATTAACAATAATTTGACCAGGTGAATGCATTGTTCTTAGAAAATGTATTTCTTACTGTCTCGGGTAATAGTCAGAGGTTATTGGGGCTGAGCCTGCAGCTCAACAGTAGATCAATTGCCTAGCATACTCAAGACCTTGGGTTCGAGAGTCAGCACTGAAAAAGTCAAACATAAAAGCAGATGCCCAGATGGTGATGTCCAGCTATAATCACGGCACTTGGGAGGTGGAGGCAGGAAGTTCTAGAATTCCAGACATAAAAGTCCAATGCTGGCCTGAGTTACACAAGATTGCATCAACACAAGCAAACAAGCAAACAAATAAACAAATAAGGCTGAAGATACGAGCCAGGCGGTGGTGGCGCACGCCTTTAATCCCAGCACTTGGGAGGCAGAGGCAGGTGGATCTTTGTGAGTTCGAGACCAGCCTGGTTCCAAGACAGGTTACAAGAGCTAGTTCCAGGACAGGCTCCAAAGCTACAGAGAAACCCTGTCTCANAAAAAAAAAAAAAAAAAAAAAAAAAAAAAAAAAAAAAAAAAAAAAAAAAAAAAAAAAAGACTGAAGATACGTCCCGATAAATAGTTGGCAAGCAATTCAGAACTGCAATAGTTCTGGTCTTTAATTTAGCCTAAACTAGGAAAAGCCGGGGCAAAGTACCATCTAGTGGCCACTCAGCAGTGTAACATTTTAGTGCAAGATCAGCTGGGATAGTCCACTGGGCAGTTCTGCCTATATTGGCAGTCAGTAACTTTCTTTTGTGTCCTGCATAATGTCTGGCAGTCTCTTTCATGAAGCAGGAACCCCAAATGACTGTCTCACCTTCTTTAGGCAACTTCAGCAGTCATTTTTCTGTGGGTTCTGCATGCCCAGTTCATACAGCATAGCATCAAGCAGTCCAAGCAAGAGCAGTTTCTTGCTCAGATGGCTAAAAAACTCCATAAGGAGCTTCTTTGGTCTCCATCATCCTCTTGAAGTATATTGGTGCTGGCAGGAGCAGATGTGTCTCATTATCATGAAAGATCCTAAGTTAAACATTTTAAATGCCATATTCTGTTAGTCTTTGAAAGGTTTGAAGAATAACTATCCATCTGAAATATATATCTGTACATCTAGAGAACCTAACTAACATGACTACAAGGTTGACTATTATAGATGATTATCTGTTAACATGTATTTCTTAATTATACATTACATTTTTAAATGAGCTGCACAAACACAGTACCTTAATCAAGAGCAGAAATATACATATAACAAAATTTATCTAATATTTGTATCAATAAACTAAGATTCATACCAATGCAAAGTATCCACATCTATAGCATATATCCCTTTAAATGTAAATAAACGTTTATAAACAATATTTGGAATTTGGGTATAGTTCTCTCCAAACTGCTTTCTGTTTTTTGTTGAGCAAAGTAATTTTTGGGGGCTGTTCAGGGTCCATCAAACCACATTAGTCTGGAAGGATTCCACAGGTTCTCATTGTCTGTAGAAATAAAAGAAGAACCTCTTTTCCAAAGCAACATATCCTTAGACCCAAATTCTGAAGTCAAAATACCCTTAAAATATATATGCTGGTTTAGCTTAGCAGCCCATACAATGAAATATCTCTCTCTACTTAATTCATTCACAGTCAAAAAATTTAAAGAAAACCCAATAATATACATAACCCAGACTTTCTGTGTATATTCCATCTTTATGTGGCTTATTTTTCTTACTTTATTACTTTTTCTACAAGTTTAATATTTATTTTACTATCTTTACTCCTTTAATCTATGACTATCTGTATACTTTTATATTACATTTACTGTCTCTTTATTTTTCTTCTCTCCCCCCAAGCCTACACACATTTTTTGAACACACAGTGTCTCATTTATAGGTCCTTTATGTCTGAATCTGTCCTATTGTGTATCTGAATTCCTTTTCTGTCCAGGAGCACTTCTTAAAATGCTAAGCAGCAACTAAGGCTGCTTTGTCTGTTGACTCCTCCCAGTCCAACATGGTAGAGGCCTGTTCAGCGTGAGTCATGCTCACAGCCCCATTTTCAGGGTCTATGTTGCCATTAAGCAAGTTGTAGCACTCTGCTCACAATTCCCATTTAAATGCTCTGTAGCAGGAAAGAGTCAGCGTTTGTGCTGGCAGCATGGCCCAGGAAGCTGCAGTTTTAAAACCAAGCAGTATTTTTGTTGTTGTTGTTTTGGTTTGGTTTTGTTTTTTTTTTCCTACCACTGAATCAGGAAGACCTCTCTTAAAGGAGTTGCAGCATGCTGCCAGCAAGCAGAGCCCACAGTTGATGCTGTTACGCTGACTTGGATTCCTTTAGAGATAGTCCCTGGCATGGTACAGCCATACCACATTGTAGTTCTAGTTCTAATCTTATGAGGAACCTCCATACTGATGTCCATAGTGGATGGGCTAATTTGTATTCCCATTAGCAGTATACAAGAGTTCCTTCTCCACTTTCACTCTTGTCTGCATTTATTGTTGTTGTTATTTCCTTAATGACAGCCATTCAGACTAGAGTGTGATGAATTCTCAATGTAGTTTTGACTAGCATTCCCTGATGCTAAAAATGTAGAATATTTTTATATTTTATTAACCATTTGTACTTCATCCTTCAAGAACTGTTTGCTCATATGCACATTTATTGATTAGATTGTCTTACTATTTAATTTTAAAAATTCTTTATGTATATATAGATATTAGATAGCTGTATGTCAGCTAGCAGACTTTCTTCCTTGCTATATGTTGTCTATCCACTCATTTAATCATTGTTTTTTGCTACACACTTTCATCTTCTTGAGGTTAATCTATATGCTTTTATATGTGTTTGTTTTATGAAATTGGATGCAACAATATTTGGTGCATATGTGTTTAGAATTGGTATAGCCATTTAAAGAACTATTTCCTTAATATAAAATGACCTTCTTTATCTCTGTTGATTAGTTTTGGTTTAAAGTTTATTTGTCAGATATCAGTATCTGATTTCCACTGAGAAAGAAAAAAAATAAAGACAGTGCTCTTAGAGGCTGAAAAATCCTGCTTTAAAATTTGAACATAATTATACAGGAGGTTTCATCTCCAATGCAAGACGTTTAGCCCGAGTCCTACTCTAGAATCTAGATGCAAAAACTGAGAACAAATTAAGGGAAACATCTCCCAGTGCAGACATCTTTTGACTTTGGCAAGCAAGAAATAGGAGTTAGTCCAAGTCTAGGGAGAACAGTGAGACTCCAGAAAGACAATGCCAACAGGGCTTTACCATGTGGGGTGCAACTGTTCTAGGTGACCTTGCAGTCACACCCTTCCCTAAAGCACCCCTTGACTTTCCTAGTGGCATGACCACCCTCCCTAGATAATTCTAAGGGGAAGGTCTGGTAGGCTCCCAACTGAGGTGAATGTCTGACCCCAGAGCAGTGAGAGTTTACGAGTTTTCTGCGGAGATGGACCTTGAAGGCATGCCTCTCTGGCTGTGTTCTAGTGACCTACGGAATGACAAGCTCTAGTGCCTATTACTACACCAAAGTGATGTCCGAGCTGTTTCTACACACCCCATCAAACTCTGGGGTTTCCTTCCAGACCGTCAGCAGCATGGCAGATTTCTGGGACGTGAGTAGGACACTGTCTTCACCCCTCCCTCTCCTTCTTAATTGTCTGAGACACAGGTCAGAGTTCAGGCCAGTCTGGAACCAGGACAAATTAAAGGATAAAGCTGACTTCGCGGCTTGGGGTAAAGTGCAAGTGGAGGTTGGAGAGAGATGGAGTGTTGACTAGAGGTTGACCAGCAGGAGCAAGGCTAGCGTTTGAGTCAGGAGGGAAGCTGAACCTCAAGATGTAATATTTTAAAATGTATTTTGGTCAAGTTCTGAAGGTCAGCTGTGCAGGTCCAAAAATAGAGGCTAGAGGCAAGTTGAAGGCCAGGGAATGAGGGCAAGTGCCATGCACTGGGGTTAGGAGGAGGCCAGACTAGGCTCAACCCAGATGCTGGTCTAGTTTGCTCAGGGCCCCCTCCTGGAAGGTTTGTACTGGACGAAGTGGTACAACAATCGGAGCCTGGGTGGTGGCTCCCACTCCTTCATTTACTATGAGAACTTGCTGCTGGGGGTCCCGAGGTTGCGGCAGCTGCGCGTGCGCAACGACTCCTGTGCGGTTCACGAGGACTTCCGGGAGGACATTTTGAACTGCTACGATGTCTACGCTCCAGACAAGGAAGATCAACTCCCTTTTGGGCCTTTCAATGGGACAGCGTAAGTGAGCTCCTGCCCAAAGCGCAGGGGCATCCTTTCGAGCTTGCCATTAGTCTGGGGTGTGGGAAACACTTCCATGAAACCTAAAAAAAAAAAAAAAAAAACCTTTACAGTGGGCACCTTAGGAGACTTGGAGACCGCTCCCTAAGTCCCAACAATGACTCTTTGACGACACACGCTTGGTGTGTGTTGTTCAGGTGTGGAGTAAGCAGATTAGCAGAAAGACACAGCCTCTGGATTTGTTCCACTGATGGTTGACAGTTTCATCCTTCCTGGAAGGTGGAGTCCCTTGGGATGTGTGGTCCATGAATGAAGTTCATGCTGTCACCCAAGTCATGGTTGGAGAGTTTGACTCCTGGGACCTTTTACAGGAAGCAGCAAGGGATAGAAGATGGATAAGGAATGAAAAGAGGACAGGAAGAGGGTAGAGAGGATAGGAAAGGAGTAAGCAGGATTAGCTGGGTGGTGGTGGCATATGCCTTTAATTCCAGCACTCGGGAGGCAGAGGCAGGCAGAGCTCTGTGAGTTCGAGACCAGCCTGGTCTACAGAGCTAGTGCCAGGACAGGCTCCAAAACCACAGAGAAACCCTGTCTCGAAAAACCAAAAACCCAAAAAACAAACAAAACAAAAAGGTGTAAGCAGGATAAAAATGGGGTTGCTGGGGGGAGAGGTTGGAAGAGTGGCTAGAACAAGGAACCCTGGGGTTGACCAGCCAGCGATGGAACCATAGGAACTGGAGAATCATTCCTGGATGTATGGTCCAAGTGTTTCCTTCCTGTGCACTACACAGCCTGGGCCACCAGTACATTCACCGAGTGAAATAGGAAGACATTTACATTTGAGTTTCAGGGCTATGGCTGGATAACTGACTATCTTGGAATTCCCTGAGTCTTCATTTCCTCTACTGCAAAATATGGACAGTATTTCCCCTCTTTTCCCAAACAACTGTTAGTAGCAAACAAAATGATAAATGTGAAGCATCTATTGTATATGATATTATGTGCACTGCGAGACATCTCATACAAGGTGTATAAGACATGTTTCTCACAAAATTATGTATGTATCACATATAATATATGCACACATATACATGTATATACAGTAAGCATATACAGATATACAATGCATGTAGAAAGGTAAAGCCAGGCATTCGTAGTTACCTTAGGGGGTTAGTGTTTTGCCTGGTTCTGACCTCTTTGCTCAGATGGTCTCTTTTCTTTGGCAGGTGGACTTACCATTCACAGGATGAGCTGGGGGGCTCCTCCCACTGGGGCAAGCTTACAAGCTACAGTGGAGGTGGCTATTATTTGGACCTTCCAGGATCCCGACAAGCCAGTGCAGAGGCCCTGCAAGGCCTTCGGGAGGGGCTGTGGTTAGACAGGGGCACTCGGGTGGTCTTCATCGACTTCTCAGTCTACAATGCCAACATCAATCTTTTCTGTGTTCTGAGGTAAGCACCGTTTCCCACACTGCATCTCTCTCTGTCCATGGTTCCTAGTCCATCTGATGTGCTTGAAATCTTTCCCCACCTGGTACCCTGTGGCGGATGTGAGGTGCCAGGACAGTAGGAAGAACTGCACCGACCCAACCTCCGCTAGCCATCTCTCCTTCCTCACAGACTGGTGCTAGAGTTCCCAGCCACAGGAGGGACCATCCCGTCCTGGCAAATCCGCACAGTTAAGCTGATCCGCTATGTGACTAACTGGGACTTCTTCATCGCGGGTTGTGAGGTCATCTTCTGTGTCTTTATCTTCTACTACGTGGTGGAGGAAATCCTGGAAATCCACCTGCATAGGCTTCACTACCTCAGCAGCATCTGGAACATTCTGGACCTGGTGATCATCTCGGTAAGGGACTTAGTAGAGGGTGGAGAGACTTCTGCTTTGATGGGGGATCCGAGTCTTTCTTTTGGAGGCTCAAGCCCTCTTATTGACTTAGTAGAAACACTGTGCTAAGTCTCTCCAAGAGAAAGGTTGATGCTCCCTGGCTCAGACCTTGGAAAAACTTGCCCTCCCCCCACATCTCCCCTCCTCCTCTCTTGTGAGTGGGCCCTCCTTTTCCCTTTATACAAATCTATTCAGAATCTCTGTTTCATGACCTGACCTCTTTTTTTTAATACGAAAGATAAATATTCAGAACAAATCTGAACAATTGGTTTTACATTCTAAGCCACAAGGAAATAGCAAAACAGCAGAGAAGACAAAAACTGAAGAAAGCAGTTACTGTCTTTCACCTCGACTGGAGAACACGGAGTGGACCCAGGCCCTCTGTCTTGGCCTGTTTCCCCAAGAACACTCATGATTCCGGGTTACTTTCTCCTGAGGGGCAGAGGCCCAAGGTTTTGGATTCGCTCTCTGGCTTCTCTAGGGGTCCTAGCAGCTGAGGCAGAGGTGCAAGTGTAAACATCTGGCAAGTTTCTTTACTGGAGGAACCATTTTTCACTGAGGACAGTGGCAGGGGAAGGCCCTGGAACATGTAGGACGCGGTCCTCCAAGGACTGATGCATGCGGCCGAGTCTGTTCGCTGGTCCTTTCCCTGCTTCCTAGTACTATGGAGTGGCAAGACAAGCTTTCCCTTTCTGCTCTCTCGGGGGATGGCTTCTCAGCTTCTTGCTGGCACCACCCTGGAGGGAGCAGACATCCTTGGCCCACTAGTGTCGAGGAGACTTGGTCAAGTGAGAGAGGTAGTGGGGGTGAGCACCGGGCTGGGGGTCAGGGACTCTTACTCTGGACTATCTGAGGCACCACACAGCTGTATACTTTGACCCAGTCACTTAACATCTCTGGGTTCATTCATCTGCTGGAGAATCAAGGGGTTAGTTTTAAAACACCTTTCAGGGAGGCGGAGGTGAGAGGATCATTGTATGTAAATTTGAAGCCAGACTGGCCTACCAATGCAGCCAGTTCCAAGCCAGTCAATGACCTAACCTCTTGAGAACCCTTTCATTTCTCTTTTTCTGTCTGAATACTGTCCCTCCATTGTCATCTCCTTCCTACTAATAAGACACATTTGTTTTGTTGTTGTTTTATTTTTACATTTATTTGTGTGGATGTGTGTGCATGTGTGTGCGTGTGTGTGCATGTACACAATGCAACAGTGTGCTTGCAGAGGTCAGAGGACACCTTATGGGAGTTGGTGCTCACCTTCCACCATGTGGATCCCAGAGATCAAACAGACTTAGGTGGCAGGCTTGGCAGCAAGCACCCTTTACCTGCTGAGCATCTCACTGGCCCCATCATTTATTTCTTTTCCCAATGCTTGGGAGAAATATGGATGGGGAGACATCATGTTTCTGGGTACCTCTTTCCCACAGTTCTTGACAACCTTCCTATTGCCTATGGCCCTAAAACCTTCTCTTGGGTTGTAGTACATTTAAACTGCTCCCTGGTCACCCACCCTGTTGCGTCTGGAACTCAGCTAGTGAACTCAGCAGAGAATGTTTCTTGTCCTGGTTTTCTGCTGGGAGCTCATTTTTGAACTTCCCGTAAGATTCCCTCGACTTCTGTGACACTCCCCATGACTCCCATGTGACAGCTCTCCGTAGTGGCCGTGGGTTTCCACATCTTCCGAACTCTGGAAGTAAACCGACTGATGGGAAAGCTCCTGCAGCAGCCAGACACTTATGCCGACTTCGAGTTCCTGGCCTTCTGGCAGACACAGTACAACAATATGAACGCTGTCAACCTTTTCTTTGCCTGGATCAAGGTACCTAGGACTTGCCTCCCGCCTCTGCCCCAAGGTTCTTTCTCACTTATCTTCCTCCACATGGGTCTCGTTTTTCTTGTCTGATTTGGTACCTCCTGGGGCCTCCAGCGGTCCCTGGAGTGGTCCATGCTTCTCACCTTCTCTCTCTCACTTGTTTCACCATGACCCTTGCAGATATTCAAGTACATCAGCTTCAACAAAACCATGACCCAGCTCTCAACCACACTGGCTCGCTGTGCCAAGGACATCCTGGGCTTTGCTGTCATGTTCTTCATCGTCTTCTTCGCCTATGCCCAGCTTGGCTACCTGATTTTTGGGACCCAAGTGGAGAACTTTAGCACTTTCGTCAAGTGCATGTGTGTGTGTGTCCTGCCCCCACCCTTGGGCCCCTCACTCTCCAGCACCCAGGGTGTGTGCAGCCTTGGGAAAGGGGCAAGTAAGGGAGTGTCAATGCTTAAAGTATCTGGGAGTGTCTTACAGTTGAGGTTAGTGCTCAAGTAACTTACAGTCCACCTGTTTTTATTATAGTGCATTTATTACATTAGTCACAGCAAGGGTCTGTTTGTGATTAAGAAAGCAGGATGGGGTATGAATTGGGGCAAATGTTTGGCTCGGCTCTGGGTGAAGCCCAGATCTCATCTCTCAGATTCACCCAGTTCCGGATAATCCTTGGGGATTTTGACTACAAAGCCATCGACAATGCCAACCGAGTCCTGGGCCCTGTGTACTTCGTCACCTATGTCTTCTTCGTCTTCTTCGTGCTCCTGGTAGGGTCCCTCTGAGGGCTGGTGACCTAGAGGGCCTTCTGGGTGGGCTTTTGACCCCACATGCCTCCCACTTAGGATTAGGACAGCTTTCTCACAGCATGGGGGAAGTGTGTGGAGGTGGGGTTCTTTTGGATTTTCTGAGTGCTGGTTCTGTAATGATAACAGATGGCCAGGTGGAGTGTGGGACATAAAGGAAGCTATGCATTCTCCCAGGAAAATCAACTCCTCATCTTCCAAGGAAAGAAAGGGAAAGGGGAAATACCTCATGAGGCGCAGCAGAGATCTCTGGAAGTCTCTGTACCTGTTCTCGCAGAGGCCCCTTCCTTTGGGGCATTCACAAGGGTTTCTACCGCCAGTGTTTCCCTTTTCTTGCCAACTGGGAAACTATCTGAGATTTATTTATTTTAGTTTACATGTATGTACACATATACATATGCAGCACGTGTGTACTTGATGCCTGGGAGGAGCTGGACCCCCAGATCTGGAGTTACAAATGGTTGTGAGCTAGGGCAGGGGTTCTGGGAACCGAACTCTGGTCATCTGCAAAAGCAACAAGCGCTCTAAGTACCAAGAATGTCTCCAAGCCGCTGAGTGTGAGTTTTATTGGTATAAACAGAAAGTATCCTTATTGGATTAACTGATGGAGCCACAGGTGTGGAATTGGGGTCACCAGTAAAGAAGAGAGCGCATTTGTACTTTGCCATTGAAAGTAACGACTTCTGTGGCTGCTGAGCTCTTGTGTAGGAGGTCCATGGCATATGTTGGGATATACTGATGTTTAGAAAGGTCACTGCAGCATCTGAATGAGGAACCTCGGGTCAATGAGGGAACATCTTCTGTTGGTAACAGAACTGTGCCAAAGGCGGACTTTCAGGCTCTCGAGAGGCGGTATGGGTGGGCTGCTGTGCTGAGACTGAGAACATGGGTCTTTTTAAAGCGTGTGAGCAAGAAAGCTCAGTGCTTTTAGTGGGGCTGAAGGTGAAAACCTGCACCACAAGCAGGGCGTGGTGGCACACGCCTCTAATCCCAGCAGGGGAGGTAGCAGGTAGATCTCTGTGAGTTCAAGGCCATATTGGTCTAAACAGCAAGTTCTAGGATAGCCAGGGCTTCAAAAAACCTATGTCCCTACTTTTTGCTTTAGAATATGTTCCTGGCCATCATCAATGACACATACTCGGAGGTCAAGGAGGAGCTGGCTGGCCAGAAGGATGAGTTACAGCTTTCTGACCTCTTGAAACAGGTGACCACTCAGGGTCTTTGAGCAGCGTGTCCCCCTCTGGGTTTGGCTCTGGGACACTGTGCCGTGGTAGCGTGTTCTTGCCTGATGCAGGCAGGCATCTGTGCTCTTGAGTGCCTTTGACTTGTTCCTGGGGGCCTGGGAGCTTTAGGTGGGGGCGGGGCAGATGGCCATAAGGACCCAGCGGGGAACTCTGCCTGCTCTCTTTCCCTTCCAGAGCTACAAGAAGGCCCTGCTAAGGCTGCACCTGAGAAAGGAACGGGTTTCGGATGTGCAGAAAGTTCTGGAGGGTGGGGAATCGGTGATCCAGCTGGAAGATTTCACCAACACCTTGAGGGAGTGAGCGACTGGAGATTCTTTGAAATTAGTCTAATTTGTGACCCTCAACTATACGTGCTTTGCTAATAACCCCAGTCTGTGTGGTCTTTATTGTGACCTTGCTTTACAGATATTCTGTACCTTACTGAACATCTCATATACCTAATTTAACAGTATAACAATCTTCTTATTATATATGCCCCACCCCAAATATTGGGCAAATATATTGCCAGGACCATCTGTGCCTCAGGCTTGAGTAGGCAATGGCGTAATTAATGAGACGCCGGGGAGCTCAAAGGCAGGCAAGCAAATATACCAAGACAGACCAAGTCCAAGAACAGCAGGGACTTGAAGAGAGGGAGGCACAGAACAAAAAGACTTATCAAAAGCTTTTGAGATTTAAGGAAGGCTTCCAGGAAGAGGTGATGATGGAAAAGGGTTTTAAAGAATGCCTAACTTACACACTGGGCAAGCAGAGGAAGGTCATTGTGATTGATAGCCCAGCATTGCTAAGATATCAAATGAATGGAGTTGTAGGAGGAATTGAGGCCATAGCCAAGGGCCACGCTGGGAAAGACCTTGAATGTCACCGCTGAATCTGAGGGGTAGAGTGCTTGGGGGAGGGGCAGACTTTAAAACCAGAAATTGGTGCTCTCAGATGAGCATTTTCTAATACATTTTAATATTTTTTAGTTTGGTCTCACTTTAGTACCCTGGTTCACCGTGAACTTGATCTGATTCTTCCTCTAGCCTCAGCCTCCTGAGTACTAAGACTTATAGACATCTTTCACCAAGCTCAAGTATTAAACTTGATAATTAATAATTAAGCATTTAAAATGTTAATTATTCTCTTTATGGAGGATGGGTTTCAGGAGTAGGGAGTGAAAGGGAAGCTAGAGCTGTGGAGGTGGCAGCAGGTTATCCAGGGACACAGAAATCTAATGCTCTCTGCATGAGATGCTGGAGGTCTAACCTAGCCAGCAAAAGTCACGGCATGAAGAAGAAATAAAAGAACTTGTTAGAGGTAGAATCACTAGACCCTGAAGATCCTAGTTTTCCTGTGTGATCCTCTTCTTGCCCAGAAAGCAAGACCCTGAGATCAAGATCCTTACAAGAGTCTAGTAAAAGGGCAGGGAGGCCATATTTGAGTGATCATGGTTACTTCTTTGCCTTGTTTTCCTTAGACTGGGGCATGCAGAGCATGAGATATCTGAGCTCAAGGCTGCCTTCACCAGGTTTGATCAGGATGGGAATCACACTCTGGATGAGAAGGAGCAGGCACAGATGCGACAAGGTCTGGAAGAGGAGAGGGTAAGCAGTGTAGACAGAAGTTTCTGTCCCACCCATTCCACAGCCAGTCAGTCCCAAAGAAACACACAGAGGCTTCTATTAATTATAAACTAGCTCTTACAACTTAAATTAACCCACAATTCTTATCTATGTTTAGCCACGTGGCTTGGTACCCTTTCTCAGCAAAGCATTCTCATCTTGCTTCCTCTGTGTCTGGCTGGTGACTGCGTCTGCCTTTCCTCTTCCCAGAATTCTCCTAGTCTGGTTGCCCTGCCTATAATTTCTTCCTGGCTACTAGCCAATCAGTGTTTTATTAAACCAATATGAGTGACAAATCTTTACAGTGTACAAGGGCACTACCTACAGTAAAGCAGAACTGGTTGGTGGGGAGAAGGACAAACACATCTCTCTCCCTTGTTCTCCCTCCCCAGCAATACCCAAACTAAACCCAAGTTGAATGACCTCCCAAAAATGAGCTGGAAAGAACTCTCTAGAACAGCAGTTTCCTAACTGCTGCATACGAACTATTCCAGAGAGTCTTTAAACACCCTCTCTCTCAGGCCACACATCCCAGACCACTTAGATCAGAAGCTCTGGGTAATGGGGCTGGAACATTAGAGCTTTCTAAAGTTTCCAAGGTGATTCCAGCACACAGCCAAGGTTCAGTCCCTAAAGTAATCCCTGATTATCCTCTAGGAGGACTTGTACTCTTGGAATTTTGAAATTGATCCTACTATATCTGCTCCATCCTTATTCAGGGTAGGTCAAAAATTAAAGGCAGTGCTGCCAGAGACAGGGAGGGGCAGCCATGAGAAAGGGAGCCGGGCTAGAATTGTGAGCCTGTTCACAACAGAGCACACGGATTAAAAACTTCCCAGATTCCAGACTGGAGAGATGGCTCAGCAGTTAAGAGCACTAACTGCTCTTCCTGAGGATCTGGGTTCAATCCCCAGCACCCACATGGCAACACATAACTGTCTGTAACTCCAGTTCCAGGGGATCTGACATCTTCACACCAATGCACATAAAATAAAATTAAATAAATTGTATGTTTAAAACGTTTTCCAGAATCATCTCGTCTCCTCTAACAACTATCTTTCCTCTCAGGTGGCCCTTAGTGCTGAGATTAAGAACCTAGGCCAGTCCATTGGATATAGCCTACCAGGTGAATCGGGCACAGAAGCTGCCAGAGGAGGACACTGGGTTTCTGAAGAAGAATTCAACATGTATGTGGAGGCAGGGACCCAGGGCTGAATGGCTGTGACATCTTGTCTTGAGACTCCATTTCTTCCCAATTCCCTTTCCTAGTCCAGGCGGAATTTTAGTTCCCCTGTGATTCTCCCTACAAGGTTGGGCCTTATTTCCATGTAGACAAGCTCCATTGTATTGTCTCTAATACAATACATATTTCTGCTTCCTTTGTGTCTCTCAAATACAGGCTCACAAAGAGAGTTCTGCAGCTGGAGAGTATTCTGGAAGGAATCGTGTCCCAGGTTGATGCTGTAGGCTCAAAGTTGAAGATGCTGGAGAGCAAAGGGGACCTGCTCCCTCCCCAGGAATGGTGAGATCCTTCAGCTGGGTCCTCTGCTCAGTTAGAGAGGACAGTCTAGAAAGACCTGGGGAGCAATGCTCACAATGGTCATAGATCAGTGGAAGTGGAGAGCAGGCCCGGAAATTGCTGAAGTCAGTCTATGGATTTCTTTGACCTTTTAGGCGCCTTTGTTTTAGTTTCTTTGAGATGTTATAATAAACTATCAAAGATTAGACTGCTTATAAACAACATTTTGGGAGGATGGGAAGAGTCTGAGATCTAGGTCCTAGCAGGTTAGGACCTGGTGAAAGCCTCCTTCTTACTTCATGGACCACTCAGTTCTTGATGTGTTCTCATATGGCGGCAGGAAAAAAGAGCACTCATCACCCACCAAAGGCCTCATTTCCTAGTACGGTCACACCGATAATTAGCATGTCAGCATAAGACTTTGGAGAGGCACAAACATTAGTCTCTAGCAATCTAGGTTTTCTATAGTTAGATTCAGAGAGAAATAAATTACTTCTTCAAATGAGCTGTTCCTTTTTCTTCCAACAGGAGGCGCTAGCTGTTTGGAAAAACCTGTAACCAGTTCTAGTTGTCACTCCAGCCCCCTTGGGAGTCCAGGGCAGGCAGGAGAATGGAAAAGGGATTCTAAAACATCAGACAGCAAGTTCCTCTCTCTATGCCTTCCCAGAAGCCGCTTCTCCTATGCCTCTCCCCTCACTCCACCCTGTTCTAGGGCAGCATGTCTCATGATAGCTGCTGTGGAGTTCTGCCCTGTAGCTGGCCTTTTGAGCCAATGTTTTTGTGTGTAACTGGGTAGCATGTTTAGGCTTGTCCTTTGGTGTTTCTATATGTAGTCACACAGCTCTGTAAAACCGCATTTCCTACCTGGCTTCTGACTTGCTGTGCATTTACTTCTGCTGTAGTTATTAGTATCAATAACAAACTAGAAAAAGGAAGAGATGACAATGACTCTCCTAAAGAACTCAGACAGCCACGGTCCAAAGGTAGAAGCCCAAGTGCAGGCAATGGATATGTCTTCCTACTTCACAGTACATCTAACTCTTCTCCTGCGTGTCTAGAGATCTGCCATTGGCATGCATGGGTGTGTGCAGGGGTCTTCTCTTCCCCCATAGAGTTTCCCTGTAAGAGAGAAAAGAAGTCCTGGGGAAAGTAGACTCTTGTGTGGTGAGATTCCAACAGAGGAGTTAAGAGTGACACCCCGAACCCACCCTCCGATTCTGATGCTCCACTGAATACCTGGAACCAAGAGGACTTCAAACCTGGAAACAGAAACAGAAACCAAAGGAAACCAGAGAGGATGTAACATCAGAATTCACTGATCTTTGGACTAACATGGTGGTCTCTGACTCGATTCATATGGACAATGTGGGGTTCCAATCAATAAAACTCTTTAGAAAACCAGATCTTTGCATTTGTTTCTGGAGTTGTAGAGAGAGGACAGAAAGATAGAAATGTAAGTTGTTCATGTGCATTCTCTGGAAGGTACTGGAGTGGGAGCCATGCCAATGTCAAGGAGCTTGGCTGTCCCAGGAGTCTTGAAGGAAGAAGTCTGGGCTCATAAGAATATGTAAAATGGAAAATACTGTGAGTGCTATAGAAAAGAGTGGAGATCGGGTCACCTAGGGAGAATGAGTCCTTAGGAGCTAGTCAGGCTAGGAAGGGTGGGGATGTGTGTGTGTGTGTGTGTGTGTGTGTAATCAGACATTTCCTGTCCCAGCCACCCTGTCCCAAATAACTGACTCGGAGGCTGAATATGAGTTATAAGTACTCGGCCGATAGTTCAGGCTTGTTACTAGCTAACTCTTACATTTAAATTAACCTACTTTTATTAATCTATGTATTGTTGCATGGCTCGTGGCTTACCTGTCTTCTAGCATGTCTTAATTTCTGGGTGGCTGCCTGGAATCTCCCTGACTCCGCCCTCCTTCTTTCCATCTTTCTCATTTTGACTTTCCCACCTAACTTCCTGCCCAGCTACCCACCCGTCAGCTTTTTATTAACCAATGAGAGTAATACATATTCATAGCACAGAAAAAGATTGTTCCATAGCATGTGTGTACATGTGCACAAGCACAAGTGGGTGGAGGATAACCAAGAATAAGAGAAGAAACTCTTACACCAAGATTTTGGATGCTCAGGAGCCTGCATCCTGAAAGTCTTACTTACCTCTTCTCCCTCTCCTGGGACCCCATTCCCCTGCACCTTCCTTGCACCTCAGTATATCTTCTTATTTAATCCCTTCACTTACACTTGTTTTCACATCCTGTTAATTATTCCATAAACCTAAGAGACCTGTGTAACCACTAAATACAATCAAGATACCAATGTGTCAACTGTGATGGACTCTTCCTTCAAGAAAGATGGTTTCAATTAAACAGCATTAGGGGCTAGCTTGCATTTTAAGAAGCACGACTCAGAGAGTTGATATTAATCCAAGGCTTGTGGGAAGAGGAAAGGAGAGAATATTTAGGATCAAGAAACCAGGCTGAGCTGGGTGGTGGTGGCACAAACCTTTAATCCCAGCACTCAGGAGGCAGAGGCAGGGGGATCTCTGTGAGATCAAGGCCAGCCTGGTCTACAAGAGCTAGTTCCAGGACAGGCTCCATATAGAGAAACCCTGTCTCGACTCCCTCCAATAATAAATAAAAAGAAGGAAAGAAAAAAAAAAGACACCAGGCTGAAAGCTAGTGGGAGACAACTTGCAAAAACACGGCTTCCCTGAGCTATTCTTTAGTGAGTAAAACTTGTCAGGGTGCTAGTGTGTTGGGAGGAGGCACCTATTTCCAATAACTTCATCTGAGAAGTTATGGATCCACTGTGGGGCCACCACCAAGACCGGCTGTGGCTGGTACAAGCCAAGTGACAAAACTAGGGTATGGTTGCAGAAATGAACGCATCTTTAACACCAGGTACGGTGAATCTCCGTAGCGGGTTGATTCACAATAGCCAACTTAGCTTCAGTTTCGCCTACAAGCTTGCACTTTGATAAAAAGGTAATTGAGGCGGGACTCGGGAGAGACTAGCACGGCGAGAAGGTCGCGAGCCCGGGGCGGGGCGGGGCACTCGCGGTGCGCACGCGCAGACGCTTCAGGACCGGAAGCAGCGTTGGGCTGGGCATGGCGGCGGCTGCGGACGGCGTCCCTGCTACGCGACGCGAGGAGCCGGCTAGAGGTACTACTCGGTGTGGCTGGAGTTGATGCAGCTAGTGGGAGGCTGGGTCCGGGTGCAGGAGCGGGTGCAACTGTCTGCCGCGCCAGGGCGCTGAGATGAAGGTCTGGCCCCTAAGCAAGGGAATGGAGTTGGCGTTTCAGGCGGGCGAGTACGAAGTGGGGGGCTTGAGATCGTGGCAGGTGGAGAACGAAGGCGCCTTGACTGCACGAGCACGGGTCGGGAGGGACGTAGGAAGAGGTCGCTTTGGCTGGGTTAGGTCTGGGTTGTGGATTCTTTACTCCAACATACTCCCACCCCACCCCCTGGGCCAGATGATGCTGCGGTGGAGACAGCTGAGGAAGCCAAGGAGCCGGCCGAAGCTGACATCAATGAGCTATGCCGAGACATGTTCTCCAAAATGGCCACATACTTGACTGGGGAACTGACAGGTGAGACGCCGCCCTGGCTGATCCCGATTGTGCTGTTGCGTTTGGCTCTGCAAAAACCTGAGAGGTGCTTTAGGAGCCTCGGTCTGGGGTTGGGTGGAAGGAAAAGAGCCCCGCCCCCGCCCCCACCCCACACCCTTTTTCCTAGAGAAGCTCAGGACCCACTTTAGAAACATAAATCACAGGCCTCTTCAAATGTAGTAACAAGAGCTAACAACAAAAGTTCCGCGCTATTAGTCAAGAAGTGCCTCCCTACGGGAGGTGTATTTTTTTTTGCATGAGTGTGAAGGAAGTGGAAAAAAAGGGGGAAATGCTTAGTAAAAGAGCTGGAATCCGCAAGCAATTTGATTAGACCAGACGGTTAGTCTGAAGATTTGGGGATCCATCCTTCGGATATAGTTAGACGTAGTTCGGTGTGCCTGCACCGTGTGTCTGCGTGTGAGGTAGAGTCAGAAAGTGGAGTCTGCACTGTCATAAGAACTTACATTGTTTCACTTCTCTAGAATTTTTATTTTAAATTACACATACTTTGTGTTTGTGCATATATACATACTCAAAAGTCATGGGATAGCTTTTGAGGGCTGGTTCTCTTCTACCATAGGTCGGAGTACCACACTCAGGTCTGCAGACTTGTAGCAAGTGCCTTGCCAGCTGAGCCATCTCACATGCCCCGCCCCCAGACATTGTCTGGGATCTCAATTTGTGAATCTATGAAAAAAGGCTTAATAGAGAAGTTGGGGGGGGTTGTAGGCCACCAATATGTCAACCTGATTATTCATTTATTTTTGAACAAGAGAAACCGTAACAAAATTCAGATTTGTGTGGTCTCTCTGGAAGTTCTGAAGATGTGGCAATAGTAACTTACCTTTCTTTCTTTTTTTTTCTTTTCTTTTTCTTGTTTTAAAGCCTGTATGATTTGGTTTGTTCTGATTCCTCTCCTTCAGTAGGACTGAGTGTCCTTTGCTGTTTAGCTCTGTTCTCTTACTGTTGGTTTTCATTTGTTGCAGTTTAGACATGGTTTTCTGGGCTGAGAGGGAGCATACTCGTCTGTGGACGTGAATGACTTCCTTGTGTTTATTAGATGAACTTTTGCATTCCTTACTCACATTCTTTTGCTGGCTTCCAAGTGTGTGGCCCTTGTTTTAGGGAGATTATTATTTGATAGCAGTGGGAGCCAATGTGGAGGAGAACAGGAACAGGGGAGCAGTTGCTCGGAAGGGGGTGGGAGTCTGAGGCAAAGTGAAGAGAAGGAGTGAAAGGGAGAGTACGGGTGTGACGCCCCCGGATTTGTCGAGGTGGGTGTCGTGAGGTTGTCAGTGTGGGTAGGACTGTCAACCAAAGTAGGAAGCTGAAAGGAGAACAGTGTGTATGTGGGAAACAGTTTCAGTTTTGACTTGCCTGTTTGTAGCTGTTTCTGAGCCTCTCGGGTAGGGTTTCAGAAGGCACTCAGGTGCCTTGTGCATCTGAGTCCAGAGCTCCGAGACTGATCTTTGCAGGGGAGGCACTGTGTGTGGAGGTGGAGGCTGTGCAGAACCTACAAGTGACCTCTTTAGGGCCTAGACTGACATCTCAGGAGATGGAGCAGTTCATTGTGAATTGCTAGGGATTGAACCCAGGGCTTTGCATATACAAAGCCTTGCTTTGTCCAGTGAACAACATTTGCAACCCCAAATAATTTTGTAGATAATTACTTTGAAGTTTCCAAGTGATTATAAAACTAAGTCAAGCCAGTGTTATTTCTCCACTATTGTCATTCTGACTTGTACAAATGCTTTTTGAAAAGAAAAATTTTAATTTATTAATTTGTGTGTATGTGTGTATGTGCGTGTGTGCATGCACACAAGCACAGGTGCACACATATGTATGTGTATGTAACCATGTTCCATGGTTCATGTGTGGAGGTTGGAGGACAGCTTTCGGGAGTCAGTCGTCTCCTTTCACCATCTGGGTTCCAGGGATTGATTGTTTCGCAAGCACGAGGACCTCAAGTCTGGGGAGGTAGACGTAGGAGGGTTCCTAAAACTCACTGGCCAGTCTAGCTAAATTTGGTAAGCTCCAGTTTCAGTGAGAAACCTTGTATGGAAGAAATAAGGTGGATAGTAATTGAGAAAGACTCATTGACTGCTAGCCTGCACATACCTATGTATACACACACACTAGTTGATACCATATATATATGTGTGTATATATATATATATACACATAGAAAGTTTATATTTCTAGTTCATCTGTATATACTATGTCAAAATCCTCTAGATTATTTATATGTGTAATATATATATATATATATTTTTTTTTTTTTTTTGAGATAGTGTTTCCCTTTATAGAACTGTCCTACAACTCACTCAGAGATCCGTCTGCCTCTGCATCGCAAGTGCTGGGATTAGAGGTGTGCACCACTACCATCTGACTTATATTTTTTATATTATATAAGTACCAAGACTATTTCACTTCTTTTTGCTTTGACACAAGTTTACCATTTCTTTTCTAACTGTGACACAAACTCTTCTAGACCTTGCTGAGTTTCGTTTGTTGGTTGGTGCCTCAGTTTCTACTCAGAGATACAGGGTTTAAGCTAAGTATAAATGTCACAGATTGAAAGTGACCTGGGGTGGACAGGGCTGGAGAGATGGCTCAGCAGTTAAGAGCATTGGCTGCTCTTCTAGAGGACCCAGGTTCCATTGCCAGCACCCACATGGCAGCTCACAACTGTCTGAAATCAACTGCAGGAGATCTGACTCTCTCACAAAGACTTGCAGGTCAAACACCAGTGTACATAAAAGTTAAAAAAAAATTAAAAAAGGAAAATATGTTAAAAAAAAGTAACCTGAGGGTTCTCCCTTGAACTTCTGTGTTCCCTCCCTGAACTCTTTTGACCTAAAATTCTGTATTCCAGTAATTTGAGACAAATCCTAAAGGCATTCCATTCTCTGTGCATTTTAAAGCCACCAGCGAAGACTATAAACTCCTGGAAAATATGAATAAGCTCACAAGCTTAAAGTACCTTGAAATGAAAGATATTGCTATAAACATCAGCAGGAACCTCAAGGACTTAAACCAGAAATGTGAGTACCGCTCTCCGTCCCTCTAGTAAGTGCTGCTTGTACTCAGTGCTCGGGAACAGGGTATCCCTGCTTCCCGGGAACTCGTGTTCCTGAATACACTACCGACCAAGGGGTCTTCTTCCATTCTGAAGATGAGTGTGCTTCGGTGGGATGCCTATTTCTGTCTCTAAACCTTGCTTTTAGACAGTATATTCCTAGAAGAAGAGTAGACAAAGGAGAGTCTAGTGAATTGATTTTACAATGAAATCCCCAAAGAACTACTTTATAAGCAGAAACTCTATGAATTGAAAATGTTCATTTAGCATGGTCTGACTTATTTTTTCCACTGAAAAACGCCCATTGTCACTAGGGCATCCTTAGTATGGGCATGGCCAAGACGCTAACTCATCAGCAGAAACGTTTCCAGGGAAGGGAAATCTGAAAAGAGAATGACTTACTTACTTTGGCTGGGTCACCAATGTACCCAGGAAGCCAGCTATGTCTTCACAGAGCATCTGCCCTGCCAGTGACACTAATGACAGCCCCCTGATCCTTGTTGGGCACAGCAGGAGAAACTTTAGCTGTCTTATTCTCTACTCTTTCTCTGCTTGCTGACGCTATACGGACATTCTGTTTGTTTTTCAAGATGCTGGACTCCAGCCGTATCTGGAGCAGATCAATGTGATTGAGGAGCAGGTGGCGGCTCTCGAGCAGGCAGCCTACAAGTTGGACGCTTATTCAAAGAAACTGGGTAACTATTTTTACTTCTGTTTTGATCATTTAAGGTTTGTAAGTGCTTGGCCTGAGCACCATGTGCATGAGGTAACTGTGGAGGTCAGGAGAGGGCATCTGGTCCCTGGGAGGGCAGTTTCCAAAGTTTAGTAAGGCTTCCAATAGGGCAAGTGCCAATAGATCTTGCTTCATTCTGTCTGAGCTATCCAAGCATGTGCTGTTGACAGAGTTAGGACCTAGTGACTGTGGTTTGGGCTTTCAGTCTGGGTGTATACATTTGATTATTCCAAGTTATGCAGGTCCATGATCTCTGTATTCGAGCAGATGATGAGATTGAAGCTGCTACCTCCTTAAGAGTAGATCTGAACTTGTTTGAAAACCTAACTAGTAGGTGTCTTTGTGAGAGCTAGTGTTGAAAGATATAACTCCTCTTCTTCCCCAAATAGAAGCCAAGTACAAGAAGTTGGAGAAGCGATGAGAAGTGTGCTCGTGTGAGTCAGGTGGTTATTTTTTAATATGGAAGAATGTTTTATGACCACTCAATCCTGAGGCTGGCGAATCATCACAGTTCCTCGGAAGAAATCTGCGCTGGTTAATCCCAAAGCCTTGTGATGCTGGGTAAACTGGAGGGCTGTGGCTGCTCTGAGTCTCCGCCGAGGCGGCACCTCACACACCCAGCCTCGGAACTGCTCCTCACCTTATACTTGAACGCTTCATCATCCCTACAGGAGGGAGGAGACTCTAGAGTCCAGGTGTACCCGGGCTTGCCAGCAGTCAAGTGAGAGTACTTGCCTGGTAGTGGTCAGCTAGCACATAATTTTCTACATGGCTGGGGGTTTTGTTTTGTCTTCTATTGATGATGCTAATGTATTGTTAACAAGATTCTAAATTAAAAAGGAAAACAAAACAAATGTGTGTTTTGTAATTTATTACACTTTGTGTGGCAGTAATTTGCTTTTTCCATAATACTGCCAATAACAGAAACTCCTAAACTAATTCCAAGGCCATCTTAAGGACCGAGCAGAAGGAGTGAGGAGTGTTTTCACAACTCAGTGTAGGAGAGCTTTCCTTAGCCCACTCCCACCCCCATTAGGGATCGAAGCTAGACCTTGAATATGCCCACTTGAGTGCTCAGCCAGGAGCCATTTCCCCAGCCCTTTTACTTTTTATTTTAAGGCTGGGTCTCTTCTAAGGTAGTGGGTCTCAACTTGTGGGTCACTGGCCCCCTCTGGGGTCACATATCAGATATTCTGCATATCAAATATTTACATTACAATTCATAATAGTAGCAAAATTACAGTTATGAAGTAGCAATGAAATAATTGTGTGGTTGGGGTCACCACACATGAGGAATCGTAATAAAGTGTCACAGCACTGGGAAGGCTAAGAACCCCTACTTTGAGGTATCCAATAGGTTTTAAATTTTTGACCCTCCTGCTTCAGTCTCCCCAGAAGCTGAGCTCGTTGTTCTGTACCACAGGCTCAGTTTTTACTTGATTCAGATGTGTGGGTAAGATGACACTCTTGACATCACATTTTGGAAATGTGATAGACACGATGTGTATGTGTTCCTGTGGTGGTTTGAATAGGAACGGCCCCCATAGACTCATGTGTTTGAATGCTTGGCCCATAGGGAGTAGCACTATTATTAGGAGGTGTGGCCTTGGAGGAAGTATGTCTCTATGGGGATATATCACTATTAATAAAAACCCAGAGACAGATATTGAGGTTCAACTTGAAGGTCAGAAAAGCAAACCAGCCAGCTACTGGCTCTTACCTCTACCGCAGTCTGAAATGGCCATCCTGCCTCCAAGAATCTTCAAAATGAGACCGTGTCTGCGAGCTGTCTGCCCTCCATCATGTATTCCTCTCTAGGGCTGGGATTAAAGGTGTGCGTGCACCACTACCACAGTTTCTATAGCAAACTAGTGTGGCTACTGGGATTAAAGGTGTTTGTCACCACTGCCTGGTCTGTAAGGTTGTTTTACTCTCTGATATTTAGACAAACTTTACTCTTAATTAAAATACAAATGAAATATCACTACAGTAGGGGTGGGCTTTGAGGTCTTATATTCTCAGGCTATGCCCAGTACGGGCCACAGTCTCCATCTGCCGCCTGTGTATCCAGATGTAGAGCTCTCAGCTCCTCCAGCACTGTGTCTGGAGAAGCACCATGTGTGCAACCATGGTTCCTGCCATGACATTAATGAACTCAACCTCTGAAACTGTAAACCAGCCCCAGGTAATTGTTTTCCTTTGTAAGAGTTGCTGTGGTCATGTGTCTCTTCACAGCAATAGGAACCCTAACTAAGGCAGTGTCTATGTGTTAAATGGGGAGGGTAGGAAGTAGCATTCATATAGTAAAGTGTTTTGTGACATATTTCCTACTTGTGCCTGTTGTGGGACGGGAATTTGGGGGGACTCAATTGCCTAAAGATATCAGAAGATAGTGGTTAATAAAGAAACAGTTTGATAGGGAAGAAATGTAGTCTTATCTATGGTAGCATGCTATTAACTAGCAAGGTGCCCGATGTTCTCAGTGTCATTCCCAAGTGTGGTAGTTTGAATAAGAATGGCTCCCAGAGGCTCATATATTTGAATGTTTAGTCATTAGGGAGTGGTCTGATTGAAAGGATTAGAAGGGCTATGGGATGTGGCCTTGGAGGAAGTGTGTCACTAGAGGTAGGCTTAAGGTTTCAAAATCCCAGGGCAAGCCCAGTGTCTTTCTCTGCCTGCGGATCAATATCTAGTTGTCAACTACTTCTTCAGCACATGTCTGCCATGCCTGCTGCCATGCTTCCCGCCATGATGATAATGGACTAAACCTCTAAAACTGTAAGCAAACCCCAACTAAATGCTTTCTTTTATAGTTGTCCTTGCCATGGTGTCTCTTCACAGCAGCAATAGAACAGTGACTAAGACCCTAAGAGAGATTATTTCTCTTCCCACCTCTCCTGACTGCTCTAGACCATCATCATTTATCCTTACTTCTTTTTTTAAAATTGTTTTTATTAAGCTATATATTGTTGAAATAGGAGCGGTGGGGCTGCGTCCCCAACACCCCAGACGCCTGCTAGCTTATGCCCCGAAATAACAACACACAAACTGTATTCATTTAAGCACTGCTTGGCCCATTTCTATCTAGCCTCTTCTAGGCTAATTCTCGCACCTGGACTAGCCCATTTCTAATAATGTGTGTAAGCACCCCAAGGTGCGCTTACCGGGAAGATTCTAGCCTACATCCATCCTGGGTTGGAGCTGCCTGGGAGAGCGGAGCCTGGCGTCTCTGCTCCTGAGAGCAGAGCTGTCGGCTCTCTCCAGGAGCAGAGCAGAGTCTGAGCTCACTTCCTCTTCCTCCCAGCATCCTATTCTGTTTACTCCTCCCACCTATGTTTTAACCTATCAGGGCCAAGGAGTTCCTTTATTGCTTAACCAATGAAATCAACAGATTGATATATGACACTCCCACATCAATTAACAGATTGATATATGACACTCCCACATCAATATATTTTTCTCCGCTCTCCTCCCTTCTTCTCCCCTCCCCTTCTACCATCTCTCATGGTCCCCATGCTCCCAATTTACACAGGAGATCTTATCTTTTTCTACTTCCCATGTAGATTAGATCCATGTATGTCTCTAGTAGGGTCCTCATTGTTGTCTAGGTTCTCTGGGATTGTGAATTGTAGGCTGGTTTACCTTTGCTTTATGTCTAAAAGCCACTTATGAGTGAGTACATATTATAAACTATGCCTTTTTTTTCTGAGACAGGGTTTCTCTGTATAACAGTCTTAGCTGTTCTGGAACTAGCTCTTGTAACCAGGTTGGCCTCAAACTCACAGAGATCCACCTGCCTCTGCCTCCTGAGTGCTGGGATTAAAAGTGCGCATCACCACTGCCCTATCCTTCCTTCTCTGATCTATAATGGGCCCTTTTATTTAAGAAAAGATGGATGTGGATGTATGTTTTGTCTGCATGTATGTATGTGTATCACATGTATGTCTGGTGCCTTTGGAGATCAGAGGAGCGTGCTGAATCCCCTGGAAGTGGAGTTATCAATGGCAATGAACCAACATGTGAGTGCTGGGAATGGAACCCAGATCCTCTGCAAAAGCAAAAGTGCTCTTAACCATAGAGCCAATCTCTCCAGCCCCCAAAACTAGAAAACTAATTTTTTTTTTTTTTTTTTTTGAGACAGGATTTCTCTGTGTAACATTCCTAGCTATCCTGGAACTTGGAACTAGCAGTTGTAGACCAGGCTGGCCTCGAATTCACAGAGATCTGTCTACCTCTGCCTCCCAAGTGCTGGATTAATGGTGTGCACCACCACCATCCACTAGAATTTTTTTAAAAAATATTTATTTATTTATTATGTATACAATATTCTTTCTGTGTGTATGCCTGAAGGCCAGAAGAGGGCACCAGACCTCATTACAGATGGTTGTGAGCCACCATGTGGTTGCT
>NW_026067893.1:15615419-15630165 GCF_014885135.2 Alexandromys fortis
TCCTAGCTATCCTGGAACTTGGAACTAGCAGTTGTAGACCAGGCTGGCCTCGAATTCACAGAGATCTGTCTACCTCTGCCTCCCAAGTGCTGGATTAATGGTGTGCACCACCACCATCCACTAGAATTTTTTTAAAAAATATTTATTTATTTATTATGTATACAATATTCTTTCTGTGTGTATGCCTGAAGGCCAGAAGAGGGCACCAGACCTCATTACAGATGGTTGTGAGCCACCATGTGGTTGCTGGGAATTGAACTCAGGACCTTTGGAAGAGCCGGCAATGCTCTTAACCACTGAGCCATCTCTTCAGCCCTCCACTAGAATTTTTATATATACAAGGGCCCTGCTTCAAAAACAAATCTGTTTGTTATTCCTACCTACACTGAGAATGTGTTAATCTGTCTTCGGCTACCTTTCATTCCTATGGATAATTTTCACTTTCAGAATAGATTTGAACCCACAGGAACAGCAATTGCAACAACAATACAGAGTTTCACAGTTAAGTTTTTATACTTTACTACGTGCTGTGGGAACTCCTTTAGCCTCTTACCTCCCCCCACCCCTGCACCAAAAGCATTGCAGGTATTGTGAGAAAAGCAGAGATTTGATATTCTTTCTTAATCTATTTAATTTCTAGTTACTTGACTGTCTCTCACTTGTCAGGACGGTTGTTTCCATACCCTTATTACCCTGTTGCTACTTGTGGGCCAGCCATGATAAGCTAAGTCTGGGCAGGTCACCCAACCATTATCACCTGGGACTCAGCCATCGATAAATTTAAACGAGAGGCCTGAGTCTCAGTAGTTTACCCTGAAGCAATACCTGGTAGCAGGAAAACACCACAAGCTGAGGTTACCTGACCCCCAGCCAAGAGCAGACCATTCAAAGGAAATGCCTGACCTTCCAACCACTGTACATAGGATCACCTGCCAGCGCACTTCACCGGGACACCCGTAGACAAATGTCAGCCAATCAGGGGTCCTGAACCTCAGAGACCCCTCACACCCACCTTTACTACTGTGTAAACCCAGTTCTAATTGAGCTCGGGGCTCTCTGGTTATTCCAATACATTGGACTTGTGGAGAGACCGAGTTTGCAAACTTGTTTATAACAAAGGCTCTTTGCTTTTACATATGGAACTCGGTATCCTTTGTTGGCTTTTGTGGAGACCCCACGGATTTGGGCATAACACTAATTGGTCTGGATCTTCAGAAAAATCAATGTACTGAAAAAAGAAAGCAAATAGGATCAAATGAAAATGTTAAGGAATTGCTTAATTCCCAAATGAAAATAGACCCCCATCTATGAAAGTAATTGTGGAGAACCCCTAAATATCCATGTTTGCTAGGTCTTGTTGCTGAATTAACTTTCATCTTCATTAGTGTGCTAATATTAAGGTCACTTAAGGGAGGATATTTTATTTCTGAGGTGCACACTGAGGTCTGCACTTCACTTTTTAAAAACTCAGTGACAGTGAAACTGCATAGTTACATGGAGAGAAGTGAGCAAGACAGCAACTTTGGCAAAGCTGACACATTGAAGTGAGGTGATGATTGTTATTCTATTGTGTTAAAAAGGGGGCTTCGGCGACGTCTAGGTCACCTTTATCACAATAAACGTACCGACTAGAATTTGGATCCCTAGAGCCCATGTAAGTCTGGGCAAGCTCGAGGGCCCATGGTTCAGAAAACAGAGTTAGGGATCTTTTGGGCAAAATAAGAGTTGGGAGGAAAGGAGGAAGACTCTTGACTTGGCCTCTGGCCTCCACAGGCACCTGTATGTGTGTGCCCACCTATGCAAACACACACACACACACACACACACACACACACACACCAACACTAAAATAACAACGACAAAACAAAACAAATCCACTTAGGGTTGGAGAAATGTCTCGGCTGTTAAGAGAGCTTGCTCTTTGATGAGATTTATTGTTTAGATCCCAGAACGAGAGAGAGAGAGAGAGAGAGAGAGAGAGAGAGAGAGAGAGAGAGAGAGAGAGAGAGAGAGAGAGAGACTACTAGTTCACTAATTTCCAAATGTTTCTAAAACAAACAAACAAAACAATTAATTTGTTTTTCGTTTGTCCAACTCTTTCACTGTCTCTATAGTTTTCCTTTTAAAGCAAAACCGCGTAGAGATTTGTCCCTCTGCCCTCACTGTAGATTGGTGGTTTCTCATTGGCTGATCTGCGTGACGCCACATCTCCGCGCTCTGGCGTTCTAACCTTGAGCGCGTGTTTGTGTTTCCAGCTTTGGGTGGCTGTCTCAGTACAGGCTGTTATCACTCATGGCTCAGCAGCCCCTGCGTCTGTGAGTTACCTTGCATCGGAAGACTCAGGAACCTAGCGGGGAAAGGCAAAGGGGAGAGAGGCGGTCGTAGAAGCGGGGGTCGTTCCCTACACTGGGAAAAGAAGACGGAGGGGAGGTCGCTTGGCTGCTGGGAGCGGGAGTGGAGGCTTACTGTGCTCCTTCTGTCGTTTTTTCCACCCTAGTGCCTTCTGAGTCTCTCCGGGAGAGATAAAAACTTGCGGAGCCAGACTTCCTGTTTTTAGGCCTTCCCTGCCTGCCACGAATCATCTCCCTTTCATTTCTCCCCTCGTGGCATTTATTGATTAGCCAAATACTTGAAGACATCGGGTGCACTGATGGGTATTGACAGACAGGATAGTCGTTGCTCCTGTCCCGGCGTACTGTTGTGGCGTGGTCGGTTAGCGAAGACAAGACTTTATTCAGAAAGATGGCTGAGTAGCGGTAGTGTGCCATGCATGGTGCCAAGCGTTGCACGAATGAGTTTCTGCCTTGATAGCTGATAGTCTCGACCAGAAGAACAGGTGTCAACAAATGCGGAAAATGTAGGAAAAAGTTGACGGTTCTGGAGGATATATGATGATACTTGACTTAATGGAGGGAATTAAGGCTTTCCTGAGAACGTGAAGATTTAACTCTGGTAAATATTGTCGTTATCCCAGAGAAGTCACCGAAATGTTTAAAAGCTCCTTAGCGTGATCCAGTTTTCGTTGTGGAAAGTGGTTCTGCTTGAAAGGTGGGAAACCAATCAGAGCCAAAGTAGAGGAAGCTAGGATTAGTTAGAATGCTGGCAGAGGGAAAGTTTAGGAATTGATGGTTTATTGTACAGGTGCAGTCAGTAGGGCTTGGTGGTGTTTTGGTTGTGAGGAACTCCCACTGTAAGGTCACAGATTTCCCTCTTAAATCATTGGGATCAGAAAACACCGTAAAAGGACTCACAGCAGACAATGAATATTGAACGTGCCTCCCAGGAATTGTTAGTCAGTGGGGCTTGAAAAGATTTCTAGAGGTGCTTAGAGAATAAATCAGATTGCTTAATCATTATGGCAGAGTTTGTTCTGAAATGGCGCATTTTGGGATTTTGAGAAAGAGTGCCCATCTCAGCTCACCAGGAAAACTCCAGAGATTTACTCGGCCCTGGTGAATGGGAAAGGCTTTGAGGATGAGTGCAGAGGGGCTGTTAGGACAGAGAACTTGCTTAGAGAATAGCAGAGAAGAGCGTGATCTGTTGGCAGTTTGGAGAGAGTTCAGTTAGGAAAACTAAAAGAAAACACTGGAAAGATGGGCTAGGAGCCTAGTCAAACTTGCTACAAGAAATGGGCACCTTATAAGATCTGAGGAAGGAGCATTAAACCCATGGCGGTATGTGGCATGAGAAAATGAATGGGTTCCTTGTAAGACCCGAGGAAGGAGTGTTAAGCCAATGGCGGTATGTGGAATGAGCAAAGGTACTGGAGATCCTTGTGGTTCCTAAATTGCTATAATGTTTATCTCCTGTTTGCAGCTTGGCTTGTGGAGATGTTGAAGGAAAGTTTGATGTTTTATTCAATAGAGTTCGAACAATTCAGAAGAAAAGTGGGAATTTTGACGTAAGTTGGCCATTCTTACTGACACTTTACTACTCTCGTCAGACATTAAAGTGGGGGGTCCTTTGTTAATTTCATGGTTGACTCTCCCTTTTGTTGTTGGGTTGAATTTATTTATTTATTTATAATATGAATTTAGTAACTGTGGACTAACGGACTGATGGGAAAAGGAGAGCTATTTACGGTGCACTTTTTTACACTGTTTGAATTTCAGCCTTGTTACTATCTTACTGTTCCAAAACCCAAACTAAAACAAGCAAACAAACTGAACAGAACCAGGCAGTTCTGACAAGTGGGTTTGGTAAGCACAGATCTACTTCATGAGTGTGTGCTATGGATTAAATCAGGTAACAGATGTGCAAATGCTTCACAAGAGAAAGAACTGGAAATGAGTGTTGTATCTGGTTGCCAAGTAGATTTTGAGTCCTTAGACTACAGAAGAGTACTGGGGCGCGGGGAGAACTTGTTCATTATGTTGAAGGTTAGTAAAAACAGTGGGAGGCAGATGTGGTGTTCTTAAGCTCCTCGTTTCTGAAGTCTAATATTTAAGTGTCATATTTCACAGAGGGATTCTTTAAATGTCTGTTTCAGTACCACTGTGTGTTCCAGTGTTCCAGGGAAGGAGGATAGAGAGGCGCTGGGAATCTTTGGAAAGCACGTTAATTCTGCCTTCTCAAAGTTCATATTCCCTACCCCCCCCCCCCCCCCGCCCCCAATTAGATTTGATTGTCAGTGCATCATAGTTTGATAATTCATAGGTTTATCAGTTAACTGTTCTTAAAGATGTTTTCAAATTCTACAAATCGAAGAATAAATACTTGGTTTGAGACTACTAAGTAGAGTAGTTAACTGGTTATCACAGTGAATAATGTGCTGTTTAATTTATTGTTTTAATCTCATATATCTTTAAAAAACTCATTTTAGCTGCTGTTGTGTGTAGGAAATTTCTTTGGCTCTACCCAAGATGCTGAGTGGGAGGATTATAAGACTGGCAACAAGAAAGGTACAGAAATTATTTTTCTTTAATGTGTGATTTCTAACCAAGTGTCAGGGGCTGTAATTGTTGGTTGCTTTTCACATATTAGTTGCTGAAGATCTCTCTCACACATTGCCGAGCATAGCTGCTTTCAGAGAATTTCTTTCTTGCCCCTGGTGGCGCATGCTCGTGGTGCTAACACTTGAAAGGCTAAGGTAGAAGTATCATAAATCCAGGACAGGCCAGTTTGACCTGCATGTCTAGACTGTTTAAACAAAGCAAAAATAACGAAGAGTAGTATGTCTTTCTTGAACTCTGCATTGAGAGAAGAGGATGCATATGTGTAATCCATTTTGTCCCCACATTTTGAATTTTGTCCAGTTTCATTCTACCAAAAGAATTGAAAAGTGGAACTAGCATGCTCTTTCATTGTTTTCGAGCTTTTTCATGAAGTGCTTTTTAAAAAAAATATTTTTTCTTTATTTCCAGAGAGCCAATTTCTTAGCTCACTTTAAAAAAAAAGATTTATTTATTTTTATGTACATTGATGTTTTGTCTGCATGTATATCTGTGGGAGGGTGCCAAATCATCTGGAACCAGAGTTACAGACAGTTGTAAGCTACCACGTGGGTGCTGGAATTGAACCCATGTCCTTTGTAAGAGCGAATAGTACTCTTAACTGTTGAACCATCTCTCCAGCCCTGTCAAGTGCTTTTATTAAAATATTATTAAATTTTATAAAATTATAAAATTTTATTAAAAGTACATTGACTGTGTACTTTAAGATGGTAATTCATCAGCTTAGTGATATTATTTAGTAAGTAGTCAAGCCACCAGGGTTAGATTAGGAATCCTCAGTGGTGAGCATGTGGATGGCTGTGGAAGGAACTCTTTACTCTTGTTGTGACTGTTTTACTAATGAGGAAACATTTCTGGAACGTCAGAGCAGATCCAGTAACCATATGGTGCCATGTCTATTTCCTTTTTAGCTCCTATTCAGACATATGTGCTTGGTGCCAACAACCAGGAGACAGTACAGTATTTCCAGGATGCTGATGGGTGTGAATTAGCTGAAAACATCACTTACCTGGGTGAGTTAATATTTGTTGTTGGTAATGAATTTAGTAAAATATTTCCAGGGATTAGTTTCTCAGGAGGAGTTTTGACTGGATCCTACTGCCATTACTGCTTGACAAAGTTAGGCGTTGGTTTTGTTTTTCCTTCTGGGGAAGGTTTTCCCTCTAAGTCTGCATCTGTATCCCTTTGGACAGTGATGTTTCTTCCTCCTCAGTTTGCTATTCCCCTAATCTTGTGTTCCTGTAGCCCTGTGCACGCTTCCTCCACCAGCTGAGTGGTCAGTGCCTTGCTCACTGTGTGGAGAACTTGGGGCACACATCCCGTCTTTCCTTCAGGACTTGCTGCTGCACATATACCTTGCTTGCTGATTTAGCAAACTAGCTTTACTCTAGGCTTTAGTCTAAGGCTTTGGCTACTTAAAATTTTAGTGTTCCTCCTTGGGCTTTTTCATTCCTTTTGTCTCTTTTCCTAGTTCAGGGCCTCTCTAATTCTAAGTTAAAGCTGCTCATAGCCCCCTGCATTTCTTCAGTGTCAGGATAAAAGCAACTGTCAAGTTTTGCTATTGTTCCCTCCCCACCCTCTGCTGTTAGTTTACTGTGTCCTAGATCATTCATTTTACTGCTTTCTAAGCTGTGTCCTTCACATTTCTTTTGGTCTTGTATCTTTAGCTCCTGTATTTCCTTTGTTAGACGTGCCCCGCTTCAGCCTGCCACAGTTTGTCATCGCCTTCAGGCCTGCATCAGATGTGGCCCTCACGGGAGCAATTTCAGCTTTCTCCAGTCACATGAAATCCTTTAGTCAGATTGTTGAGGGAAACTTTTTTCTTATATGATTTAAAGTTTATTATATTATTATTTGCATTACTAGAGATTAAACCCAGGTCTCATACATTTGCTAAGTGTGTGCTCTGCCTCTGAATTGTTGCTATAGTCCCCATGCTTATTGATTTTAAAGTTTTCATCATTATTAGTTATGTGTGTGTACATACATTTGCCTAATGCAAGTGTAACCAGAGGACACCTTTGGAGTTGCTTCTCTTCTCTCACCTTTATGTGGCTTCTAAAGATTGGACTTAGGCTTTTAGACTTGCAGAACATCTTTCCTTGAGCCACCTTAAAAAAATAAGAATTATTATTTTCTGTGTATGGGTGTATTGCCTATATAATATATGTGTAGGTGTGTACCATGTGTGTGCCTGGTGCTCTTGGAGATCTGGAACTAGAATTAGAGACTTTTGTACTATCATGTGGGTGTTAGGAACCACACCTACATGCTCTGAAAGAGCAGCAAGTACTCTTTGTGGCCGAGCCCTCTCTCCAGTCCTCTGCATAGTGGTTTTTAGCTGCTGTGAAGCAGACATTGTGAAACCCATTTGTAAGCGATATGGATGCAGGGCTGACTGGTCACCATCAGTGTGTTTTTCTGGTTTGTATAAGAACACTGTTGTATTTGCCAGCCATTTTATTAGGCGAATTCCACTGAGCCACGTCTTTCAACAGTGATCTTGTTGGTGGGCCTGTGATAGCCCAAAACACTGCAGCTGTGTATAATTTGATAGTTCTTTCTCTCCAACATCCATTGGTATCAAATTTGGGGAGTTGGTACTATAAAGATAAAAAATAAAGCTGCCTACAGGGTCACGCTGTTGAGGAAATAGAGAGAGGGGAAGCAAGGAGATCAAAGTAGCCCGATTAAGAGGCTGTCATGGGGGGGCTGCAGGTAGGTGCTGGAGGACAGGGCAGTGTGCAGACACTGGCAGTTTCAGTCAGTGACCAGAAGCCCCAAGAGCTGCTCAAACTTAATGGAATAGAAATATTGTCAGAACCATGCAGTCTGGGCCCCTTGGAGCCAGGTGGGGCTGTAGGAGTCACACTCCTTCAGCTGTGTAGAAGGGCGGAGAGCCGGGAGATGGAAGCATGGGGAGAGAGAGTAAGTGGCACATTTCCTTCACAGTTTTGACTAAAACTCACTCATTTTTCTTTGGACCCAGGTCGAAAAGGTGTCTTCACTGGAAGCTCGGGACTGCAGATTGCCTATCTCAGTGGGACAGAGTCCTTAGATGAGCCAGTCCCAAGTTACAGTTTTAGTCACACGGATGTGTCTTCTTTGAGAACAATGCTGTGTTCGGCATCCCAGTTTAAGGGTGTTGATATCTTGCTCACGTCCCCGTGGCCCAAGTATGTGGGGAGCTTTGGGAATTCTTCTGTGAGTAGTGCTTGTTCAGTTGAAAATTTTAAAGCAAATTACACTGGTTTAAGTTGGACCTTTAAAGTTTTTCTCTTTATTTTGAATATTTTAACTCATAGTACTTTTTCCTAGAAGTGTTTTGTGAACACTTTCAAGATTCTAAAAGCTACATCTACTGACAAAAACAGAAGTTGATCCCATAAAAATATAATTTACAGATGAGATTTCTGAATCATAATTACAAGTGAATGGTTTTTGAAATTGTGTTTTCTAAAGTAGCCTCCTTTTACCTTTTTCTTTATTCATTTTGCAAGTTTATTAATGCCCAGTGGGAAGATTTATAGCTATTGGCACCTCTCCAGTTGCATTTACTTACCCCTTTCCATTCCAAAATAATGGTTTTTGGCTATCAAAATATATTGTAAAATTGGGTCATTGTAACTCTCTGTCAGCAATGTAACTATCTACAGATGGGAAGAGCAAGGTGCTAAATATGAAATCTCTGGTAGCAACACTAGCATGGGATGCCCTAGAACCTACCTACGTATTTACAGTCCTGAAAATGAGCTGCTACCAGTAAGCTATGACAGATAGACGTGGCCTAAGGGAGGCCCTGGAAAGGGTGTATAAGGTCGGAAGCTCAGCTGAGCCTCAGTGGAGGGAAAGGCAAGACTGAATTTGAGAATAAGCCCTCCCAGTAGATTCGTCACTGAGTGATGTTCCAGGGTGGCCTTGTGTGCCAGTCCTTGCTGACTTAGCACTAAGTGTCAGCCAGGAGGATGGCGAAAGGAAGAGAGCCTAACATCTCTTTTCTGCTGACCCGTGGTTATTCTGCTTCTACAAAGGAAGCCCCTTATTTTGGGGAGAGCTAAAATCAGCAGGGGGTGGGGAACTTTGGTCAAAGTTTATAAATAACCATATAAAATTTTTTGTTGTTTTTGTTTTGTTTGTTTTTTTGAGACAGAGTTTCTCTGTATAACAGCTCTCGCTGTCCTAGAACTCACTGTGTAAGCCAGGCTGGCCTCAAACTCACAGAGATCCACCTGCCTCTGACTTTCAAGTGCTGGGATTAAAGGTGTGTGTCACCATGCCTGGCCCATATAAGATTTTATAGGAAAGAAAACGATATAGTTAGCTTAATCATTGTGATGCTACAGCTAAGTTCAAGGTCAGTCACCCACCTTTTAGCAAAAACTTGAAGAAGGAAAGCATCAGACAAAAGCTAGGCGTGTTCTAGGAGCAAGTCCACCATAGCAAAATGTCTTTATTTGCAAGCTTCTGTTTGTTCTATTTTGTTTTATCTGAGACAGTCTCTGTGTATCCCAGGCTGTCCTGGAACCTGCTATGTAGACCAGCCTGGCCTTGGACTCACGGAGATCTGCCTGCCTTTCTCAGATACATAGGTACCCTTAAAAGCATATTTATGGAGACATAATTTATAGGCTGTAGGGAGAGACCTGTCTTCAGAAAGAGCTCTTAGTGAGTGTTTTAGAGGTCATCATGGAGGGTTGCCTTGCCATGTGTCCACTGATTTCCAACAATTGTGCTGCTTCTGTAATTGTAATAGTCCAATACTTTTATGTGTTTGATTGCCCTAGCTATGCAGTTCACTGCAAATCCTGCAGTCCACATTTGTATCTGTGTATGGATTAGAAAGATATTTCAAAACGCTTTTTTGTTTCTTTGTATTTGTTCATAATTCCTGAGTCTGTGTTGATAATCAGGTTCCTATTTACTAGGGAGGAGTAGATACCAAAAAGTGTGGCTCAGCTTTGGTCTCCAGACTTGCCGCAAGCTTGAAACCAAGGTATCATTTTGCTGCTTTGGAAAAGTCATATTATGAGAGACTTCCGTACAGGTGAGTAACATCTCAGGGGTCTTCTCTGCAAACAAACCATCATCCTGTTCACTTTTAGCCATATATCTTGGCTCCTTCTAGTACTAAGGCACCAGAGCAAGTGATTGACTATATTAGCTTCATTTTTGTTGTTGTGGTAAAATCTCATGGCCAAAAGGGTTTATTTCAGCATATAATTCCAGGGGAATACACCAGGGAGGAGACACATGCAGCAGGAGCAGGGAGCTGGCTGATCACATTTTATCTACACATAGGAAACAGAGAAAGACAGACCAGGAAGTGGGCCAAGGCTCTAAACCTTCAAAGCTCGGGACATACTTCCTCCAGCAAGGCTCCTCCACCCAAGATTCCCCAAATAGCTCCACTAAGTGTTCAAAAACACATGAGTGTCTGGAGGACATTTCCCATGAGACACCACCCTTATAAGTCATTAATTTTCTCTCTGTTTCCTAATGAAATAAAAGAGGTTAGACTATGACCTTAGAAGTTTGGGGTCTACCATTACAGTGCTGGGTAATCACTGTAGATCCTTAGGTCCTGTTCTTGTTGGTTTTGGTGGTTTGTTTTCTTCTTTTTCTTTGTTCATTAGTTTTTGTTTTGTATTGTTTTTGAGACAGGGTCTCTCTCTGTAGCCCTGGCTGTCCTAAAACTTTATATGTAGATCAGGCTGTCCTTGAACTCACAGAGATCCACACGTCCCTGCTTCCTGAGTCCTGGATTAAAGGTGTGTGCCACCACCATCCAACTCATACTTTTTTTTAAAAAATATTTATTTATTTATTTGTTTATTTATTTATTTATTTATTATGTGCACAGCATTCCTTCCATGTGTGCCCGCAAGCCAGAACGGGGCGCCAGGTCTCATTATAGATGGCTGTGAGCCACCATGTGGTTGCTGGGAATTGAACTCAGGACCTCTGGAAGACCTCCGGAAGAGCAGTCAGTGCTCTTAATCTCTGAGCCATCTCTCCAGCCCCCAACTCATACTTTTAAACATAGGTTTTAGAGAAAACATATAGTATTTATTTTTCTGAGTAGTTTCTCTTAACATATGATTTCTAGTTCAGTCCATTTCCTTGCAAATGTCATGCTTTCGTCTTTAGTTATGGTTGGAAATCCCATTGTGTATGTGCACTGTTTTTAAAATCCACTCTTCTGTTGCACAGTCAGGTAGTTGCAAGTGAAGCGTGTAGCAGGAACTGTGGATGTGGATGTGTGAATGGAAGCCGAGTGGCACTTCAGGGTCATAGGGTGGCTCTGCCTGCCTGTGAGAGGCCTCCTCATGCTGCACCACTCACTTTCCCACCGGCAGCAGTCAAGGGCTCCCTTTGTCCTGTCCCTCATCACTATCTGTAGTCTCGCTTAGGATGACATGAAAGAAGGAGGGGCTACTTGAGGGAAGGAAGAAAACCAGGGAAGGTGGTAAGGGGAAGGTCATGAATTAAAGCAAAGTATAAAGATTCGTGTATGAAAATGCGACAATGAAACCTAATGCTCTGTGAAATAGAATAGAGTGACTGAGATCTGTTATCTTTCATATACATTTTAGAAACCATGTTGTTCTACAAGAAAGTGCACAGCATGCCACCCGCTTCATAGCTCTGGCAAATGTTGGGAATCTGGAAAAGAAAAAGGTAAAGATTTGGATGTTTGTTGGTTATGCTTCATCATCTGCTTGGGAAATGTTTTTCCTCTAGTTTGGCTTTCAGATCTTCTGGGCGTTCCTAGCAGCTTCAGCAACTCCTTTGTAAAGGCAGGTTTTCTTGAGTGCTTTGTAGGAGGTCTGGGAGAAAGGGCCTGGCGCCCTGGGATACGGCAGATTAAGAGACTGTTGCTTCCCATCCACATCCATGTGGTTGCCTCTGTTGCTGCATGCGTTTGCCCTCAGATGAAATGCTTGCTTGTTTCTAGCAGCTTCATTGAGCTGAAATAATAAAATCTCAGGAATATTCTTAAAGTTTGGTACAGTGGCGTATGCCTTTAATTCCAGCACTTGGGAGGCAGTGACGGACAGATCACTGTGAGTGCGGGGCCAGCTTGGTCTACATAGTGAGTTCCAGGCCAGCCGAGGTTACAAAGTAAGACCCTGTCTCAAAACAACAGCATCAGCAAACAAAATGAAACGTGTGTGTGTGTGTGTATTAAGCCTTCCTTGATTTTTGAATTATTAGTTATACCTGGAATCTAGAAAATAGTGCAAGATGGGAAAAAAATAAATCAGTAAAGTAGGTGGTATGCTTCGCTTCTCTGGAAATGTTTTGCTAATGCTAAAAATTAGACTGCTGAGCGAGATAGCTAAAATCAAAAGCAGTCCAATGAGAAAATAGGCAGAAGAACCTTCCTCTCTAGCCTTCATAGCATGTTATAACAGTGTTTAAAAGGTAAGTAGCCTCGTGTTCACTCTTCCTGTTTTAAGCTTTGCAGCTGTTGCTGGCAGGTATAGAGTAGTGTTATAAGCTGACCTTTCAGGCTGAGCAGTGCTCTGTGAGTCAGGCTCTCTCAGTCTCAGAGATGCACAGTGCGGTGCATGTCATAAGAGTCAAAGTGCACAGTTTTAACTTGACAAGCGCTATTGGTCTCAAAATTTTGTTCTAGTGTTTATCCTTACCAGCTGTGCGTGTTTTCCTTTCCCCTTTTCTATACTCTGAATAGTACCGGGTTTTCCCCAATACAGTTAAATGGAAGGTAGGGTATCCTTATGATGTTTTATTTCCCATATTGTGTTGAGGCAAAGCATATATTCATGCCTAAAGTTTTCTATCTTACGCCATTAGCCCAAGATTTATAAAGTATATATGACTTATTCTCTTGTTTGCTGCTAGTCCCCAAGGAAATGTATCAGCATGTGTGTGAATTGTGTAGTGTCAGAGACGGAAGGTTTACCTTCTCCAGTTGGGTTGCTCATGAAGAACATGGAAAGGGAGTGTCACAATTCTGTTGTCCACATAAACAAAAGATGCAGTGACAGGAACAGAGTTTGTTTTCAAGGCTTACAAAACAAGTCCTCCTGAGCCTTGTAGTGAGGTTGTCATTGTTCCCCTTAGTGAAGGACCTAGTCTCTTTAAGGGCTGGGGCTTTAATTTGTTGCTCATTACTGCATGAGCCCTCATTAGTCATGGCAGAGGCCACCGGGATGGCATTTGCTACAGTTCTGTGTATTCTCAGAGCCACAAACAGGATTATGATTTTGTTCATGTCGGAGGCGTTCTATGAAATTGTCGTCATAAGCTGAGTTGATTATAGTGAGACAAACAGTATTTTCCCTAACTTTATGTTCTTTTTCTTCCCTGGAGTATCTTTATGCGTTCAGTATTGTTCCGATGAAGCTAATGGCTGTAGCAGAACTGGTGAAGCAGCCTCCAGACGTCACAGAGAATCCTTACCGAGAGTCTGGAAAGGAAGCAGCTGGAGGAAAGCAAATTCCAGCCCCGCAGGTGAATTCTTTTTGTGGGCTGGGATTCGGGGCCAGGTTGTCCTCAAGTGTGCCTTTCCTGACCACAGTTTCCTGTACCAAGCAAGTTCAGTTTTAGACTTACAATGATTTTCCTCTTGGCAAATCATGATAATATTTAGAAAATCCTAATAGATTGTAATTAAGATCAATTTTTTAATTGTATTTTGAGGTTAGCAGTTCAGTGTTGAGCCTTTGCCTAAGTTGATTCATATTGTTTTTCCTTGTCTTAAGTTGATTATTCTCAGTTTTCCAGGCAAAGGTCCATTGGTAGCAGAGATTATGATTTCTATAATGATTTTCTAGTAGAGAACTTTAAAGAACTTTCTCAGTAGCAGAACTTTAGAAATTAGCTTTTCCCCCACTAAAGCAAGGACAATCAGGTTTTCATGTTAGGATGCACAATCTGCTTTCTTGGACTTCTCTGCCCACTCAAAACTACTTTTCTGCCTCCTCTTTTTAATCTTTGCTCCTAATGGGTCTTTGACCTTCTCGTCTCTTTCGTTGAAGTTGGATCGGACTTGTTTCATGTCTGAAATTTTAGAACTCCGTGTCATTATTGGGAGAGAGGGGAAAATGCAGTGGGTTCATACTGCTCTGGTTTGGGGAAGAATTGCTCTATGCCTTGCATTGCAGAGGACATAAATGTGCTGGTGGTTGGGTAAGGATGCTGGGATACAGGACTGGGAGTCGAGGCGTCAGACTTGGAAAGATACTTCTCTTCCACAGAGTGGGCAGGGCAGGGCTGAGAGGAAACGGGTGAGTGGAAGGAAAGTACCTTACTGTTTGGTGGTCTGTCACTGTGTAAAGGCCCGCTGAATAGCATGCTTTTCACCATTGGCCGTTCCAGGAAGAATCTGCCTGTCAATTCTTCTTCGATTTGAATGAAAAGCAGGGAAGGAAACGGTCATCCACAGGCAAAGATAACAAGCCTCCTCAGGCCAAGCAGCCACGCAGGCCTCGTAAGTACTTTGGACTCCTTTGGGAGCAGTAACTTTTTTGGAGGGTGGAGGGTTGTTTGGAAAGTGGCATTGCAAAGAGCATCTTCTAGCAAAGAAAAATTTTACGGAGCTATTAGGAGCAAAGTGAAAACAGAATAGTGTAAACAACCTGACTTTGAGGCTGTTTGAGACTCTTCCTGTAAGAATAGAGAGAGAGCTCCTTTTGTGATGCGTGAGACTGACGTGACTCATAAAATAATAGAATAATCACACTGAGAGGAAGGATGGTCAGGCTAGCTTTCGTTGAGGTCCTCTTTCTCCCTCCCTCCCTCCCTCCCTCCCTCCCTCCCTCCCTCCC
>NW_026067893.1:15632868-15664771 GCF_014885135.2 Alexandromys fortis
CAAGACAGGGTTCCTCTGTTTAGCTCTAGCTGTCCTGGAACTCACTGTATAGACCAGGCTGGCTTCTAACTCACGGAGATCCGCCTGCCTCTGCATCCTGAGTGCTGGGATTAAAGGCATGCACCACTACCACTCAGCCGATATTTTGTTCTTAATCATGTGTATGTATGTGTTTGTTGGTATATGTACATTTAAGTGTACGTGCCTGAGGATTCAGGCCTTGAATCCCCTGGAGCTGGAACTATAGGAAGTTGTGAGCCCCCTGTCATGGATGCTGGGAACTGAACTTTGGTCCTCTGCAAGAGCAGTGTGTGCTCTTAACTGCTAAGCTTTCTCTCCAGGTCTGTTTTAACTTTTTAAATTGTCAAGCTGATTTTCAAAATGACATTATTTCATGCTCCCGCCAGCAACATTATGAGAGTTTTGGCTTTTCCACATTCTCATTAATATTGCTCAAAGTCTTTCCCTTCCTTTCTTGATAGTGTTGGAGACTGAACCCAGGGTCTTATGCATGTTGGGCAAGAACTCTGCTATTGAGATACATCTTTAACACATTTTCTGCCTTTTTGATTATAGATGGTATAGTTTTAAGGAAGCAGTTTCACAAGATTCATACGAGATGAGTTTTCTGTGTATTTCTTAGATTCATCTATGTTTCTTGGAGTATTGAGTTGATTTTCTTAATTTCTGACTGTTTTAAATATTTTTATTTTATTTTTTTTAAAAAGAAAACAAACTATCATTTTTAATTATACATACCAATCCAAGTTTCCCCTCCTTTCCTTTCTCCCATCCCCTCCACTTACCCCCCTGCCCTGTTGTTTTAAATATTAATCACTGTATTTCCTACTTTTAAATATTGAGTAGAGAAGGGAATCATGTGTTGCTTATATATTTAATAGATTTAAAATGTTGATATTGTTAACCCAGTGTGTAGCTCATGCCTGTAATACTAGCACTCAGGAGACTGAGGCAGGAGGATTGTTACAAATTCAAGTCACCCGGACTACAAAATGAGCTCTAGGTTAGACTGGGTTTCAGAGTGAGGCTTTATCTAAAAAATACAACAAAACTACTAGGAAATGAAGTTCATTAAGCATAAGAAAGACTAAAGTGATAAATTCAATTTAGTAGTCAAGGATTTTATTACTCAGGGTTCTCTAGAGTAAGAACTTATAGGATGAATCTGTCTCTATGATGTGTGCATGTGTATATATGCATGTATGTGTATATATATATAAACATATAAGTATATATATACACACAAACATATGGCATTTATTAGAATGACTTTCAGGCTGTGGTCCAGCTAATCCAACAATGGCTGACTATGAATGGAACGTCCAGGAATCCACTATTGTTCAGTATGTGAGGCAGGATGTCTCAGCTGATCTTCAGTGTATACTGGAGTACTGAAGAAGTAGGCTCTAATGCCAGTGAAGGAAGGAATGGACTTGCTAGCAAGGGGAGAGCAAGCAGGCAAAGAGTAAAAGCTGCCTTCTTCCACGTCCTTATATAGGTTTCCCTTTCCCGCAGAAGGTTTGGCCCAGATTAGAGGTGGGTTTTTCCAGCTACAAATATCTAGATTAAAGATCTAGATTAAAGGTGTGTCTTCCCAGCTCAAATCAGGATTAGAAGTAGATCTTCTCACTTCAAATTAAGCATAAATCTGCACTGGTATGACCCTCATTTTTGGGTTTTAGTTAATTCCAGTTGTAGTAAAGTTGACAATCAAGCCATTACAAGTGTGTAGCTTTGTAGCTGTATACCATGCCTGATGTATCTAGGATAATGATTTTAGTCACATGATTGGAGCACCTTGGATCAGTCTGTAGAGCTGATAATCCTGAGTATGGTGACTAGGCTAGACAAATCCCCGTTGAACATCACAGGTCTCATGGAAGTCATTCAGTTTCACATTTCTCAGATCCTCTTCCTCAGGGGCCTTACTAGAGATTAAATATTCAGGCTCTGTAAAGATAATTGCCTTTTCCTTTTACTTACAGTGAAGCCCGTTTAATCACCAGAGTTTTAATTGCACTCCAGGCCCCACAACTAGCACTGGATGTTCCCTAAGGCTTGCTTAATGTGTAATGCTTCTGCAGACAGGTGGTGTTCATCTGTTTTTCATTGGTTTCTCCCTGTTTTGGTTTCTAAAGGTGACAATCTGAAAGCTTCTTTCTTTGTGGCCTCCTGTAGAACAGCTGGAGTCTCACTTTGAGTTTTCAGTTCTTCTCAGACTGAGGCGGCACTTTTCTTATTTATGTTTTGCATCTTAATGGTTGGCACTGCCTAGGGAGGTGTCTGGAGTCAAAGTCTGTGACACGCACAGCACAGTTGGCTCTGGAGCCTGTGGATGAAAGCTGCGAACAAGCTTGAAGAGCTTTTACTTTCTAGGTGTGCCCTTTAGATCAGCTTTGGGCTTCCCCGCCCACGGCATTACTTTAGGCCGTTCTAGCTTTCACACGGCCTGTCGTGAGGCAGCCTTCAAACTGCCTGTGTGGTTCTTCTTCAGTGCTACCTCGCCCTGGCTAAAGGAGGTTTATGTGATGACCACGTCCTCATCCTGCCTATTGGGCACTACCAGTCAGTTGTCGAGCTTTCGGCAGAGGTGGTGGAAGAAGTGGAGAAGTATAAGGCTACTCTGAAACGCTTCTTTAAGAGTCGGGGGAAGCGCTGTGTTCTTTTTGAAAGAAATTATAGGAGCCATCACCTCCAGCTTCAGGTAGGTGTTTTCTGCCCAGGAACTTGGAAATCACTTCGGGGACCTTGAGACTGATAAATATCTAAATAGTTCTGACCTCAGTGTTGAATTTTAATGTAATACTTAGAGCATTTAATCTTACTTTCATGATAATACTCAAATAGCATTAGAGGGCTAGGAGTATCTGCTGATAATCCCAGAGATTTCATGGGGAAGGTCATGCTGGGGTCAGTGACTAGCAGCATGTGCCTGTTTAGAAAGAGTGGGTAGTTAAAACAGGTTCCATGGCAGATAGAGGAATGGGTCGTTATGGTAAGACATGGATATTTTGTGTGGAAGTCCAAAATGAATGAAGGCTTAGAGGTAGGAAAATAGTTTTCAGCTAGCATGGGTGTAGTCCGCTAGAAGTTGAGTGATTTGTGTCTTTGGTGGTAGCGTCTTCCTGGCACATCTGCTAAGTATTCAGATGGGCCTGACTCTGCCACGTACATTATGCAGGAGCCGGCAGAGTCTTAGGGACAAAGAGTCTCTCTTGAGAGTTTTCTGTTGACAGATTGGCTCCCATAAGTGACTGGCTCTCATAAGTTTAAGTCCTACAGCCAGGCTGATGGAGGCTGTTTGGCCTGAGGAGAATCTCTACTGAGGGGTGGCTCTCCACCCCAGTGATGGATTTGCCCCTCCTCTAAGACTTTAAAGACAGCTTCTTTGGAATCAGTTCACAGAGTTTCTTCTTTTTCTCCCACACCAACCCAGGTCATTCCTGTGCCCCTCAGCTGCTGTGTTACAGATGACATTAAAGATGCCTTCATTACCCAGGCACAGGAGCAACAGATAGAGCTGTTGGAAATTCCAGAGCACTCAGACATCAAGCAGGTGAAGCAGGAAGGGTTGGTGATGTTCAGGGAGGAGTTAAGATCTGGGTTTTGACAAGGTGAATCAGAGGTACTGTCAAGCTATTCCAAAAATACTAAATAATAGGGTTGTTTGGTACTAGAATGCAGGATGTTGACAAGACTAGAGGTGAAGACATCATTATAACAAAGTCTTAGTGCTTTCCTGGCAAGAATAAGGAGTTAGACATTTCATGGGGTTGGGAAGATGGCTCGGTGAGGACTTAAGTTTGATCTCCAGCAGCCTTGTAAAGGTCAAGTGCTGGGACAGGTGCCTGTGGTCCAAGCTCCGAGGAGGTAGAGACAAACTGAAAGGGTGCAGGGTCAAAACATAAGGTGGAGAGCACTGAAAAAGTCACCCGGTGTCATTTGGCCTCCACAGGAAGTGGATACACCTACACGTGTAATCACAGACATGAGAATAGGCACACATTTATAAATACACATGAATTAAATAAGCAAAGAAATTAGACACCTGCTAAAATGGGAATTTTGAAGGGTGGGTCCCACTGGGAATATATTGGCATTTTAAACTCTAGCTCCTATACTGTTCCACTTTTTTTTTTTAATTTCTAGACTAAATTCTTTGCTAAATCAAAGTTTGCAGAAGAGGGAGCTTTTTAAATTTGATCTTTTTTGTCTTTATACAACTCTGTTTACTTCAGATTGCACAGCCAGGAGCTGCATACTTTTATGTTGAACTTGACACCGGAGAAAAGCTTTTCCACAGAATTAAAAAGAATTTTCCTTTGCAGTTCGGAAGGTTTGTATGTTTTCACTCTATTTGGTGTATTTCATTAGAGCTATAATAAACACGGTGATGGACTGCATGGGTAATCAGTTAAAAGTCAACTAGGGAATGGTCCCCAAGAGGCTTTTAGAGCAGATCAGTAATACAGTCCTGTGAGGGAGAATTTGAACAGTACCATGATTAAATTTTGAGGAACATTGTACTTTAGAAACTCAGAGAAGGATGGACCATGAAAGGCCTGTAAGTGATGGTTTAAGAGATGGACCATAGAGGGAAAAGATGGGCTGAGAGCACATTGGCAGAATAAAGTGCTGCTGTTGAGCATGTGCTGGGTCAGACACTGCGGGAACTTCACGTGCATTATCTCATCTAACCTAGTTCTGCTGGTTATATACCGTCAGCCCATTTGCTCAAGTGAGGAGTGATGGTCTGGAGCAGTGCTCAGCAGAACTTCATACAGATAGGGACATGCTCTATAAAGCTGCACTAGTACCATAATCACAAGTTACATGTTGCTCTTGGATACTTGAAAATGGGACTGAGGACCCAGTGAGATGCTAAGCCAAGTGACTTAGTTTGATCTTTGGAACCTAATGTAGGAGATAACTGACTTCTACCCATGTGTTCTCTGACCACACAGGTGCCATGGCACGCATGAATCCACACAAATAAATATACATAGTAAAAAAATTGAAAACGGAACTGAAGAACTGAATTCTTAATTTTATTTAATTAACTAGAGCTTAAATTTAAATGGCCACATCTGGCTAGTGGTTACTCTGTTGGGTGTAGTATGCCCGTGGTCACACAGTTGAAGGTTCAAACCTCAGTCTGGTGAAGGTTTGGTGAAAGACCAAGATGAGAGAGGTCTTTAACCTTGCTGTTGTGCATTGTTCTAAAAGCCTGTGTAGAGGGAAGTAGAAAATGCACACAGTGGTGATCTCCAGCCATTCCCAGTGGTTTCAGCTGGGCTTCCAATACGCGTTCAGCCATTCTTAGACTAATTTGGAAAGCCTCCAAGAGATTGCCCCATTGGATAAGTCTAGAAAATAGAGGGTGTTTTTTTTTTTTCAAATAGATAATTGATAAATGAGAACAAATATGTTAAAAGCTCTAAATGTGTGGTTTAATCTTTATGATGAGATTTTTGGTTGTACACTGGTGTGTCTCAAGATATGGACAAATATCCTGTGCACTTATGATGGTGCTTCTTGTTTAAATAACATTTAAATAGGTAAACTGAGTAGAATAAATTGGCATTTCTGACATTGGTTTGAGATCACCCAATTCCCAGATCAAGAGGGAGTGAAGGAAAGATTGCCTCTCACTGTTCAAAGCTCAGGGAACAGCAAGAAAAAGGGGAATGGAAATGTTACAATATTCAGTGGATTAAGAGAACTACAAAATGCTGCCCTCTGAGTATGAAAAGGCTTTTGTTGACATCAAATAATAGCAGCTGTGGTTACCTGCACAAGGTGAGCACAATATGCCAATTAGAGCACCATGGGGAAGTGATCCTCAAGCCCCCATCTATATCATGGAGCCAGTGGTTGTTAAGGGCTTTGGGAATGTGTGCTCTAGTAGGTTCCTCATTTACTTTATGAGCAATATTATTTGGACTCAGGGGATTATTAACAAGAATAAGTTAATGNAGCCTGTCCTGGAACTAGCTCTTGTAGACCAGGCTGGTCTCGAACTCACTGAGATCCTCCTGCCTCTGCCTCCCGAGTGCTGGGATTAAAGGCGTGCGCCACCACCGCCCAGCCGGCAGAGGGATTTTAAGTCAGAATGGGCATGACGTGACTCCGAACCATGCCCTCAGCAAACTCGCTGTCTCGTCAGACTGCCAGAGCTATAGTAAGACGAGACAGAACATGCTTTGGTGTGTGGCTTCTGTCCTGTACCAAGTCCTATATGGAGCCCTCCTGTAATGAGCCTTAGATAAAGGGTTAGAGATGAAGTTGTATTCAAGTCATAGATACCAAGTAGCAGAGCTTGGAATGAAATTCGGTCTGATTTTTCTGATGCCTGTTGTCTACTTTGTATGTGGTGTTCCTACCCTGAGTACTAAAACTGTAGTTTTGAATTGTTCCAGGGAAGGAGAAATAAATGGGGTAGGAGAGGTCACTTAATGTGGCAGTGATTTTAATAGAGAAGAAGGCAGAAATGTCAGTCAGGTCCGGAGAGCAGTGTAAGGAGGAAGTCTACGTACTCCTTAGATGCTACAGGGGAGAGCAGGCTGGAGAGGAACAAGGGACTGGGTAGGTTTCAGTTGCAATTCACATTTTCCTTCGTATTATCTTTGCAGGGAGGTACTGGCCAGTGAAGCCATTCTCAATGTTCCTGACAAGGCTGACTGGAGGCAGTGTCAGATCAGTAAGGAAGAGGAGGAGACCCTGGCTCGCCGCTTCCGGAAAGACTTTGAACCTTTTGACTTCACTCTGGATGACTAGGCAAAGAGAAGGACACTTTATGAACTTCACAGGAAATTCTTACATCCTCTTTTTAGAATGAAGCTACAGAGTCTCCCGTGGGGGCTGCCTCTCTGCCTCTTTTCCATATTTGCCCATGGAACCTGCCTGCAGCAAGAGGCTTAGGATGGACTTTTTTCTTTTCTTTTTCTTTTTTAAAGAAGTCATTCTGAGATGCAATTGTATGTGAAAAGAATGTCTGCTCCATATTTCTCAGAACAGCTGTGTTTGTCCACATCTTCACAGACTTTTACCCTTTTGAGGTTGGGTGTGGTTGCTCATGCCTGCAATCTCAGAAAGTAAGGAGTTGTGGCGGAAGAATTGTTGTGAACTAAGGCTAGTTTGGCCTACATAGTTCCAAGCCAGTCTGGGCTATGGTGTGTCCCCCGCCCCCTCCCAAAAAAGCAAAAATAACCTTCCCCAAATCTTTTAAGTGATACAAAGGGAATGCTTTTTTAACAAATTGTTGAAATAAGGAGCGGCGGGGCTGCGTCCCCAACACCCCAGCCTCTTGGCTAGCTCATGCCCGAAATAACAACACACAAACTGTATTCATTTAAAGAACTGCTTGGCCCATGAACTCTAGCCCTTACAGGCTAATTCTTGCACCTGGACTAGCCCATTTCTAATGATGTGTGTAAGCACCCCAAGGTGCGCTTACCGGGAAGATTCTAGCCTCCGTCCATCGTGGATCTGAGCTTCATGCGTCTGCCTCAGAGTGCAGAGCTATCGCGTCTACCCGGGAGAGCTGAGCATGGCGTCTCTGCTCCAGCAGAGCTGTTGAGTCTCTCCGGGAGCAGAGCAGAGTCTGACCTCACTTCCTCTTCCGCCCAGAATTCTATTCTGTTTACTCCTCCCATCTATGTTCCAAGCCATGAGGCCAAGCAGCTGGTTTATTATAACTTAACCAATGAAATCAACAGATTGATATATGACACTCCCACATCAACAAATGTCTTATGTTGCTTATCACCCTGAAGTGAAATTCTGTGTGTGTGTAATGGAGACCAGAGCTTTATGCCTAGCAGTTATCCCGGAACAGCACAGGCAGCTCAGTCTGTGTGGGGCAGAGAAAACTGTGGCCTTCCTTTGCTGTTGCTTTCTCAAGGTATCGCCTTTAAATAAGAGAATCCATCTCTCAGATATTTAACTCGGATATGCTGGGAATTTTTCTAAGTTCCAAGAGTCAGTGAATGTCCCAGCATGGTACTGATTTGTTTATGGTCTAATTGGGAAAGGAAGTGGCAGATTTAAGAAAATGAGTTTTTCTTTGAATGTGTTTTGGGTGTTTAACATACCTGAGTTACCCAATAGATGTGCCCAGATTGCCATTAGGTACTTGTGAAACTCAAGAAGATCGGGGTTGGTGACAGGACTTTAAATGCATCTTAGGTGTTTATGATAGCTGAGTTATCTAACAGATGTGTCCAGAGTGCTGTTAGATACATCTCAGACTCACTAGTGATAGGGCTTTAGGGATCATCAGGGCATAGACCATGGTGAAATTACAAATAAAATAGGGCCAGTACAGTCAGTCCCATTCTCCAGATGTTTAAGGACCAGTGGTGCAGTGAAAAGCAGTTCCGTGGAGCAGGAACAGTGTGGCCACGGGAGAATGCTGCAGATCTGAAGCCAGAAGAAAATAATTGTTCTTCTTTAGTGGCCACTTAAGGCCCAGATACACTTTCACTGAGTTCTCACAAAAATTTCTTGACCTCCATTTCACATATTAAAAAACAAAACAACATTGAAAAACAAACCAGTCTTGGAAACCTGAAGATTGTGAAGCCTGGGATAAACCATTCTACAATTACAAATAATAAAAGGTCCGGTCTTTACTCTTAGCACTCAGCAGGCAGATTTCTGTGAGTTTGAGGTCTGAGCTACATAGTGAGTTCCAGGTCAGACATGGCTATATAGACCCTGTCTCAAAAAAAAAAAAAAAAATTCAACAAACTTTGAGTTGTGTTTTAAGAATAGAATATTTAAAAAGTGAAATAACTGTAGGAACCAACTTGGGTCGCCTGGTTAACACTATCCTGGCTATAGTTTTTAGTATCTCATAATAAAATTAGGACCCTCCTGTGGAGACTGGACACTCCTAGCGGTCATACACAGCAAACGAGGGTTCACGCTGATACGTGACAGTCTGCTCTAAGGGAGGCGTTCTCGGAGGCTCATTTGCTATCGCCTTTAAGCCTGATACTCCAATTCCATGGGATCCATGAAAATAATAGAACCAACTAACGGGGGAACACCACTCACCACCAGTGTCCACAACACTGACTTGTATACACACACTGGGAATTTGATTCTGTGCTGAGTTATTAGCATTCCAGCCTGGTGGAGTGTCACAAGCCTGAATTAGGTGGAGTTCTAGACCAGCCTGGACTATATGAGACCTGTCTCAAAACAAACCTCGGTTCCAAGAGGCAGATAACCCACTCAAATGGAAAGACGGGGAAATTTTTCCTGTGCAATCTACCACTCAGAAGTATGCCTTATTGGAACAAGGGCTCCCCCAAACTTGTCTTTGCAACCCTGTAGGGCACCTCAGAAACAATTCCAAAATAGAACCATTGCGTTGGCAAGTCTGAAACAAAAGTTGAGAAGTAGCAAGATACGCAAGGTCCGAAGGGAAACTCACAAGCCTGGAAAAAAAAAAAAAAGTCTTAACTCTGGAATAATATCATATCCTTGGGTGCTTTGGGATTATAGGAGAGATTCTGAGCGGACGTGCAGGAGAACACAGTGCATCTGAAGACTAATGAATCAATGGGCTGGTTAGCGCTGTTTTCTTTCAGGCTTATGGTGGCCGTTATGGTGGTAGGGTTCCAGGGGCAGAGGGCAGGGCTCTGAAAAAGACGAAATGTTGATGGGGTGAGGACAAACACAAAGTTTTGGGTGAGAAACCTTCAAAGAACTCATTTAATTACAAACATACAGACACACAAAACAAAAATCCCACAAACGAAGGCTCTTTCAGTCTGGAAGACGCCCAGGGTACTTAAAAGAGCACAGTGCAACCCGCCCGTGCCCGGCCCATTTGCCAGCACCAATCCCAGGAGAGGGGAAGTGTTCTCAGAGTCTCTTTTGCTGTATTACCTTCAATTCTGATATTCTAATTCCATGGGATACATGAAAATAATAGAACCAACTAACGGAATACCACTCGTCATCAGTGATCCGCAACATCGACTTGCGTACAGACATTGAGAATTTGACTCTATGCTGAGTCTTACACTCTTGAGTTACTAGCCTCCCCATCTGCTGGAGTGCTGCAAGCCTTAATCAGTTCAATTGGAGAAGGCCGGGGCGGGACTTTTTCTGCGGAAATATCGGAAGTGACGCGTAGATCTCGCGAGAAACCGGACGCGCGAGCCTCGGCAGCCCGGAACCGGCCTTGGACCGGCGGCGAAGTCTGAGGCGGCTGGCGCTCCCGCCCCATGGAGCGGCCCCCGGGGCTGCGGCCGGGCGCGGGCGGCCCCTGGGAGATGCGGGAGCGGCTTGGCACCGGCGGCTTCGGGAACGTCTGTCTGTACCAGCACCGGGTGAGGCGGGGGCGGGAGCAGTGGCGCTGGGTCTGGCTGGGCGTCCCTGGGACACCAGCTGTCAGTCAGGGTGGCAGAGGTGTGGTTGTGCTGGGCAGTGCCGGGGGCCGGTGAACGAGTGCGAGTGAGACCGCTTGTGAGCCTGTGCCAGGCGAGTCTCAGGTCCCCGGACAGTGAGTGAAATGAAGCTGTTGCAATTGTCGAGTGTGTGTGTGTCTGTGTCTGTGGTGATGAGGGGTATGTATGAACGTCCAGTGTGTGTGTGTCTGTGGTGACGAGGGGTATGTATGAATGTCGAGTGTGTGTGTGTGTGTATCTGTGGTGACGAGGGGTATGTATGAACGTCCTGTGTGTGTGTGTGTGTGTGTGTGTGTGTGTGTGTGTGTAGTGACGAGGAGTATGTATGAACGTCGAGTGTGTGTGTTGATGAGGGGTATGTATGAATGTCGAGTGTCAGTGTGTGTGTAAACAAGGAAGGTCCTTCCTGGTGTCCGGAGTTGAACCTTTGGAAACATTGGCAGACTTGGGTATTGGAGCATTCCAGGCAAGGAACAGTGTGAGGGGAAGGTGGTGAAAATGACCTGTGCTTCAAAGGGAAAGAAGTAGACACAGGGGTTTGTTCTGGGGAAGACAGTTAAGATCGGCCTGGGAAAATGTTTAACCATTGCAACAGCAGTTACTCACACTCTTTAAAGGGTTGTGAACTAACGGTCGCCTTGCTTATTTTAATGTTGGTGGGAGGAGTAGAACACAGGGCCTTGCACGTGCTAGGCAAATGTTCTGCCACTGGGTTACACCCTCAGCCCCAGGTAATCATGTTTGAGTCGTGGGTCTTTTGATAATTCAGTAAAAACTGTGGATCTTATCTCCAGAAAATTAATACCCGTATAAACCAGTGCATCACCCTTGAGGGTTTGGCTTTCCTGAAGAATGCGGTGAGGTGTAGATTTTGAGCAAATTATCATTGGTCTGGAAACTCTGCAGAAGGCTGTATCTCCAACCTAGTCCTGTGTGAGAGTTAACACACACTATCACTAGTGAATTTGAGGCCAGCCTGAGTGGGCTTAATATTGTGGTCAAGGGCAGCCTGAGTTATGTAGACAGAGACTGTCTCGGAAGTAAACATAAGCTCAGTGTAATACCCTGCACACTGAAAGTCCTAGCAGTGTGGGCAGCCAGAGAACTTTCCCTAGTGGATAGGGTAGAACTTCTCAAAGGGTGTTTGAAAAACCGAGTTCCACGGAATACTTTAGAGAAAGAATGTAGAAGCCAGGCATGATGGGAACACTTGGGAAACTGAGTTAGGAGGATTGCCTTCAGTTTAAAGCCACCATGGGCCACAGAGAGACCTTTTGTTTAGTGTGTATATGGGATGGTGATGCAACTCAGTGGCAAAGTACATGCCCAAGGTCCTGGGTTCTGTCCTCAGCACTACGGGTTCAGCCTGCCACACACTGAACAGGGAATAATAGGGTTGAATAAGACTTAGGACTGCAGGGATTGCATCTACTAAACATATCCAGAGGGTACATGTAGGTTATGGGCAGATACTGTGTGATTTGATGTCATGGACTTGAGCATCTACAGATTTCAGCATCCTCTCGAGGTCCTAGAAGCCATCATCTGCTTTCTGAGGGGCAACTTCAGTACGCTCAAATACATTGGGTAAATGCTTGAGAATCCTAATTCAAATTAGGAATCCAATTTAAAAGCTCTAAAAAGTAAAGAAATTATCTTAGTGTTTTCAGACTTTCTTCCTGCCTCTGTCTTCCAAATAACAGGAACTATAGACTCATATTACCACACACAAGTTAGTCTCATTTTTTAAAAAATGGGCCTTTTTGTTGTTATGCAACTGTAAACTTCCCAGAGAATATTTTCTATGAGAAGACTGACTTTCACAGAGTAAAATATAAACCAAGGTGTTTTTAGATCTCTTGTGGTTGGGACCTATTTAAAGTAGATAACTTCCTGTCTTAGAATTTAGGGCTTATTATCTTAGCTGTGCTGGGGTCTCCGTGGTGGTAGTCGAATCATATAGGATGTGACTCCTGTCAGATCCCTATTTGCTTATAACGAGAGCTGGAAGGAGTGAGCACTGTGGCAAAGCCAGCTCTTAGTCTCTCTTAGCCCCCAACCCCTGCCCTAGGGACTGTCTGGCCTTTAGCCTTCTTCCTCCTCTTGGTTCCTAATTCAGACTATCCTGTCTAATCTGTCTTGCTCCCCGCTTCCCCTTTCAGCCCTTGGGTCCTGCTCTTACCACTCATACAGTTTTTACCACACCTTTGGCTTGTAGCAGAAATGTCACATGTGTTACGCTCTTTTGAACTCTTTCTGTTTTCTTCAAGATTTATTTATTTATTATGTATACAGTGTTCTGCCTATGTGTCTGACCGCAGGCCAGAAGAGGGCATCAGATCTCAATATGGATGTAATCATGTAATTGGGAAATGAACTCAGGACCTCTGGAAGAGCAGCCAGTGCTCTTAACCTCTGAGCCATCGTTCCAGCCCCTCTTTTGTGCTCTTAATGCATTATAGCCTGCTTGGTTCTGACTGTGTTATTAGTGTCAGAATATTATGACTATTTCCTGAAATGGGCATAGGATAGTTTTTTTTTTTTTTCAGCCAGAATTGGTGAAATTACTAATCACAGGCAAGAGGTCTTAGGTTTATATTAGGATACTTGAACAGCAGTACACTTGTTTGGATGCTTTTCCAGGTCATTTGAAATGCAAAGATTAGGATCTAGTTTTGGAGAGTTTTGTTTGTTTTTGTTTTGCATTAGGCTTGGTCATATGAAAACTATTTCTTGCTTTGAGGTTAGGGAGCCCTGAATTATTTTCTTTCTGGATACACTAGAATTTGGGGCCCTTATTTCTTGTCTTGACTAAGCATGGAGAAGAAACTTGTTGGAGAAATGGGGTCTTTGTCTATTTCTAGTAGTATGTAGTTCTAAATCACTAGCATACGCAGTCTTCTGAAGAGACCGTTGGAGCGTCCTTCTCAGTTTTTGCTTGTATACCATGGTGTATTTGACAGCTTCAAATCGTTGGTTTAATAGTATTATGGTTCATGTAACTAATGTTGACTAAAGTGGGCCGTGGATGATATGTGTAATTAGTAAGGCTAAAAAGAGTGTTTATTTTCCTGTGTTGACATTTCTTTGATTGTAAGTAAATCTGTACAAGAACATAATTTATTCATATTTTCTATTAATTTTTTATTTTGACAGGAACTTGATATCAAAATAGCAATTAAGTCTTGTCGCCTGGAGTTAAGTACCAAAAACAGAGAACGCTGGTGCCATGAAATCCACATGATGAAGAAGTAAGTATGTGCTGTGACTTCGAATGCTTTGGGTCTATAGCCCAGCCAATTTCAATAGAAGGGAAGGAGACCAGGGTCCACTTTTCTCAAGCTCTTTTTGGTAATATCATTTTGTCTTGAATATATGTGATCTACTTTAGGTAGTTTTATTACATTATGGCTAAAAGAGTTACAGTTTAAATCAGCTAGACAACATTCTCAACCTGGCTCTTTAAGTCTTTCTTCTGAATATTGAGCAACTTTATGACTAGTATATACGTCTTCATTTCTTTTTGTACTTAACTTTTATTAAATGATGAGTCTATTGTTTTTTAGACAATTATTCCAAAATTTCATAGCTCAAGCTGAATATTTAATATCTATAGTTTATGGCTGAGTTAACTGTGCTTCTAGTTCAAGGCCTCTTCTGAGACATCTCAAAATGTTGACTTTAGAGCTGCCATTATCTGAAGGGTTGGCCAAGGCGTGAGTATTAACTTCCAGGCTCATTCACACAACTATAGGCCAGAGGCAATAGTTCTTCAGTAAGGGAGCCTCTCCACAGGGAAGTGCACATGCTTTAATGGCATGGCAACAGGCTTCCTCCGAACAATTATCTGAATGGGGGAGTATAAGAAAAAAGCTGATATATCTCTTCTGAAGATTTAAGGCAATTTTAAATAAAATATAAAGTCATATTTCATTTTTTTCCCCACTGAATTTTGTTAGAAATGAGTCACTAAGAATAGTGTATATGCTTAAGGAGAAGAGACTTGAACTTTTGAGGGGACCGTGATATATTTAGTGTGCTTACGTGAGTAGCGTAGTTTACGTTACAGGTCTTTCCTGGAGTTGTCATCACAACTCTGTATCTGTGCAGTGCCCTATTCTGTAGATGAGAAATAAAACAGTCATACAGCTGGTACTGGATTTGAAACGAGCATTTTTTGAGTTTAGTTTGTGCTCAACTCATTCTATTTTGGCTTTCAAACTTGGCTACATGGCAGAATTAACAGGAAGATTTAATAATATAAATTCTTAGACCCTCATGCACTTGTCTCTTTAGTTCCTGGGATATGAGATTCTATAATTTCAGGCTCTGTTACACTGTGAGGATGATCACAGAGATGATAATAGATTGTTATGTTAAAAAAAAAAAAAGAACTATGGGGCTGGAGAGAGAGGTAAACTGTTAAGTGTACTTACTGCTCTTTTGGAAGATCCAAGCTCAGTTTCCAGCCCCCACGCAGTGGCTCATACCTGTCTTTAACTCAATTTCCAGGGAATTCAATGCCCTCTTCTGACCTTCAAAAAAAAAAAAAATTAAGAGCGGTTGAAGTTAGTAAATAATTTGAGTCATACTTATTGAAAAAAACTATATTTGTATATATTTGTATTTATATTTAAAATTGGAAGGAAATGCCCAGAGTTTTAGGGTGATGATTGTGATTGTGGAAGAGGCAGTGTGATGTAGGCTTTGGTACCAAATTGTCCGGTTTATGTCATCATTGACAGCCTGCTTGCCATGTGGTGTTACGTTACCTCTGTGTGCTTCATTTTTCTCATGGATGATACTCTTAACAGATACACTTGTGTTAACATTATTGTGACAAGTCAGTTGACACATGTAAAGAGCGTACTGCTTGGCACACAGAACTATAGTAGCAGTGATGGTATTTTTAGGTATATTTTCCTTGTAAAACTTGTTTATTTTAATTAGAAAATTCAGAAATTAATAGCTTATTAGTCTTTTAGCTAAGATTAAATGCAGTACAATCAGAATTAGAATTTTGTAAAGAAAATCAATCTTTTCTCACTAGTTAATCCCCAATTATCATTTCAAATTCAGCCCTTGGAAAACTTTTTTTATTGTAATTTTTTTCCTTGTTAGGTTGGACCATCCAAATATCGTAAAGGCCTGCGATGTTCCTGAGGAACTGAATTTTTTAATTAATGATGTGCCTCTTCTGGCAATGGAGTACTGTTCTGGAGGAGATCTCCGGAAGGTAGTATGGATGTTTCGAGATACTGAGATAGTAAATCACAAGCTTCAACTGTGTCTGAATCATGTGACACGATCATCGAGAACAAGGACAGACAACTATAATCCTGCCGCCTGTTCTGTAAACACACTTTTATTGGAGCAGGCGCTGTGCATGTTTATGCTGCTTTTGCACAGCTCTAGAACTGAGTAGTGTAACAGAGATTATATGGCTTCCATAGCTTGAAGTACTTAATGTTTGCTCTTTACAGGAAATATTTGCTAGCCCTGTCTTAGTGCTTTCTATTGCTGTGATTAAGACCACAACCAAACACATCCTGGTCAAATAAGAGCTTATATGTATCCTAATCACAATCAATCATTGAGGGAAACCAAGGCTTGGATAAAGTGGAAACCCAGAAGGAACACTGCTATTGGCTTACTCTTCATGACTTGCTCAGTCTGCTTTCTTATACAACCCCGTGATCTGGGCCCTGCCACATCAGTTAATCAAAAAAATGTCCCATAGACATGCCTACTGACCAGTCTGATGGAGGCATTGTCTCATTTGAGGTTTCCTTCTTCCAGATGACTCTAGCTTCTGTCAAGTTTGAAAAAAAAAAAAACAAAAAAACAAAAAAAACCCCACAAAAACTATAGTCATTCCAAACACCCTAGGTTTATTGTTGTTTGTTTTCAAGACAGGGTCTCACTGTGCACCCCTGGCTGGCCTAAAATTTGTTTTGTAGACTAGGCTAGTCTTGAGAGCTGCCTGCTTCTGCCTGTAAGTGCTGTGATTAAAAGCTTGTGCCACCATGCCTAGCTTAGAACATGCTTTTTTGTTGTTGTTTCCAAGGTGGGACTATGTTGACCATTTTAAATAAAAATGCATTTGTGAGACCTATTAAAAAGTTGTCTTTTACCAGGTACTGTTGGTGTATGCCTTTAATCCTAGCACTTGGAAGGCAGAGTCAAGCTGATCTCTGTGAGTTTGAGACCAGCCTGATCTCTAGAGCTAGTTCCAGGACAGTCAAGGCTACACAAAAAGAAAGCAATAACGAAAGGGTTGTTTTTTATATTATTATTATTATTTCTATTTAATTTTAGATGTATCTGTCTTTGCCAACATTTTTTAATTTCAAGTGCAGTTGCCCTTCTCTTTACTTTTTATGAGCCTTCTCATGAAATTTACTCAGCCTCAGTATGGATTTGGTGACTATTTTTTTCCCTATATTTCATGTCATTGTTACTATTTTTTTGAAACAGACTCTTTCAGTGTAGCTCATGTTGGCCTTGAACTCATGGTGCTCCTGCCTCATCTTCCCAAATGCTGGCCTTATAGACATGTACCACTGTGCCCCAATCCTTTTATTTTATTTTACTTTATTTAAAACAGGGCTTCTTTGTAGTTTTGGAGCCTATCCTGGAACTTTCTCTGTAGACCAGGCTGGCCTCGAACTCACAGAGATCTACCAGAGTTCTGGGATTAAAGGCATGTGCCACCACCCTCCTTCTTATAATTTCTTTATTGTGACTTTTTTTATTTGAGTATTCTTTGACAGTATAGCAATTAATGTGTGTTGCCATTGTTACCTGCTTGTTTGTTTATGTTTTTCTTTAGCTACTCAACAAACCAGAAAATTGTTGTGGACTTAAAGAAAGCCAGATACTTTCTTTACTGAGTGACATAGGTATGTAATTAATATTAAAATATCATTGTGATTTAATTGATGTGTACTGCTTAGAAGTTAAGGAGAATTGTCTGTATTTTCTACGAAGCATGTACGTTTTTAACATTTATAAAAAATTAGAGAAAAAAAAGCTGGGTGGTGGTAGTGCATGCCTTTACTCACTAACTCGGGAGGCAGAAGCAGGTGGATCTCTGAGTTTAAGGCCAGCATGGTCTACAGAGTGAGTTCTAAGACAGCCAGAACTACACAGGGAGACCCTATCTCTAAAGACCAAAAGAGAAATAAAAAAAAGAATATGAAAAAGAAAGATCCATTTCCAGTGATGTTAATTAAAACTAATACATTTTTGGCATTTGTTTCCATTTGGATTTTTTTTTGACTATGTAACCTTATCTAATAGATGTTTGATAACAAAAAAATGGTATGAACTAGCAATCATTTCATCTCTCCCCCCCCCCCCCCAATGCTCTGATAGTAGTTTTGTTCATAGTGGAATTAATCTTTTGGGGAAAGGTCCTTAAGTTATCTTGGAATGAAATTCTCTTTTTTATCAGAATTACTACTGATAGTCCCTAACATAATTATGATTTAGACCTTTGGGAAACCTTGGAAGCCAGACAGGAGTTTCCATGTGTGTCTGCTGTTGATGCTTGTCAGACACGTGTGAGTTTCCATGTGTGTAGTATTGATGGTCTTCACAGGTAATAGGCAGCAGAGTCTAAGAATGTGATTTAGGTTGGAGGACAGGCTTACAGGTGGTTTCTCGAAAACTAATTGTTTCATTTGCATTTAATATTGATTTCAATAAATTAAATGAGTTTATATTAAAATTTTCAGTGTTTATTTGATGTTACTGAACATTTGGTGAAGAAAATCTGAACTAGGGCTGGAGAGATGGCTCAGAGGTTAAGAGCATTGTCTGCTCTTCCAAAGGTCCTGAGTTCAATTCCCAGTAACCACATGGTGGCTCACAACCATCTGTAATAGGGTCTGGTGCCCTCTTCTGGCCTGCAGGCATACACACAGACAGAACACTGTATACATAATAAATAAATATTTAAAAAAAAAAGAAAATCTGAACTATTCTAATGTTGGTGATGCCTCATATTAATGTGTGTGGGAGTGTGTGTTGTTGTATGTAGTACATGGATGTGATTGTTGGTGTACACTCACCGGAGCATGCATGTGGAAGCTGGAATAGCATGTTAGGTGTTCTGTTTTTCTCCATTTGATTATTTTGAGACAGAATCTCTGACTGAACTGGAAGCTCAACATTTCGACTAGGCTGGCTGCCTAGCCAGCTGCTGAGATATCCCTACCCCACCTCTCAGTGGCTCCCTTTTACCCACTGAGCCATCTTCAATCCTCTGGACATATAAATTTGCGTATCAGTGTAGATCTATGCAAACTGTAAGGTAAAAATTGAATGTGGCTGGTCATGGTGACACCCACCTTTAATTCTGACACTAGGGAGGAGAGGCAGATGGATCTCTGTGAGTTCAAGACCAGCAGGCCAACCAGGGCTACATAGTGAGACCCTGTCTAGAAAATGCTGAATGTGCTGGTGCATACTTGCAATCCCAGCACTTGGGAGGTAGGACAAGAGGATTAGGAGTTGGAGGTCATCTTCAGCTACATAGGGTATTCTATGCCAGACAAGGCTACATGAGACTCTGTCTCAAAAACACTAACAGTAAAAACAAACAAACAAAAAATATGAGGTGATTATCTAAACAGTATTTTCTGTTACTTAATAATACACTTGAAATTTTATTTAGGATCTGGGATTCGATATTTGCATGAAAACAAAATTATACATCGAGATCTAAAACCTGAAAATATAGTTCTTCAAGATGTTGGTGGGAAGGTAGGTGAAACCTTAAGACTGCTTCATGTCTGTTGTTATACTCTTCCTGATAATTCTTTAGAGATTTTAGTTTCCTTATTCATCTGGTATACATAGTATTTTATAAAGTTTCTATTGCAGTCCTCACTGTATTGGATTATAGGGGCCTTTTAATTTTAAACTTCTATTATATTTTATGTGTTTCTTTACCACATGTGGTACTTGTGGAGGACACAAGAAGAGGGCATCAAATTCCCTGGGACTAGAATTGCACACTATTGTGAGCCACTGTGTGGGTGCTTAGAATTGAACGTAGGTCCTCTACAAGAACAGCAGGTACTCTTAACTGCTTAACCAACTCTCCAACCCTTGAACTGTAATTTTGTGGTTAGATTTTTGTCATCTCTATGGAACAGTGGTTCCTTAGAGAAGCATCTGTCTTGCTCATCTAAGGACTAGGATGTTGATCTAATTGTGTAGGAAACTGCCAGAGACTAGTTAGCTTGATCAAGATTATATGGTTAGCCAGGCATATTACCTGACGTCTATAATCCCAGCTTTTGGAAAGTTGTGGCAGGAAGTTGCTATAAGTTTGACCCTGTCTCAAAAATTAATAACAACAACAATAACAAAAGATTGACAAACAAAATTAATGCAAATTAAATAGTGATCAGGCTATCAGACTTCACTCTTTTGTGTTGTTCCATAGCCCAGGTTTTTTTTACTATCTCCTCCCCAGTTTTATAAAAACATTATTGCCTTTCTTTTTTGAATTACATCTATTTTATTTATTTGTTTTGTGTGCATGAATGCATGCCTATGGTGTGACCTGTGTGCAGATCATGAGACAATCAATGTAGCAGGATTTGTTCTCCCATGTGAAATTCAAGTCATCAGGCTTTCTGACAGGTGCCTTTATCAGCTGAGCCATTTCAGTGGCCATATCTTCATTTTTTGCTGTGCTTAGGATCGAGCCCGTACCTACCTGGGAGCAATCTGTCACTAAGCTACATTCCCAGCCTACCTTTCTTTTGCAAATATTTCAATAATTTAATAAATATTATGTCTTAATATTCACAGATATTACATAAAATAATTGATTTGGGTTATGCCAAAGATGTTGATCAAGGAAGTCTCTGTACATCTTTTGTGGGAACATTACAGTATTTGGTGAGACAATATTTCTTTTATTTGATTACTTAAAATTTTCATTGTTATTTTTTAAGGCAATGAATTTAATAGTTCAAAACTATAGTAGCTCTTTTCTTACAGTGTTGGCACTTAACATTCCTTTCTATTTTAAGGCTCCAGAGCTCTTTGAAAATAAGCCATACACAGCCACTGTGGATTATTGGAGCTTTGGGACCATGGTATTTGAATGTATTGCTGGATATAGGCCTTTTTTGCATCATCTGCAGCCATTTACCTGGTAAGAAATGATGAGAACTTTGGCATAATTAGTGGTAATAGGAAAATTTCTATTGTTTCTATTGTTCTGTTGTTTCCTTTTCTTTTTCTATAGTGGTAAAATTTAACAGAATTGATTGAAGTTAAATGGTAAGAAACCAGAGAGTATTTGTGAGAATCAGGTTGTCAACTAAGCTGCTTTGTTTTTATAGGCATGAAAAGATTAAGAAGAAAGATCCAAAGTGTATATTTGCTTGTGAAGAGATGACAGGAGACGTTCGGTTTAGTAGCCATTTACCTCAACCAAACAACCTTTGTAGGTGAGTGTGGACAGTTTACCTCAACCAAACAACCTTTGTAGGTGAGTGTGGACAGTTAGGCAGTTTTGAGATAGTTATCTGTTTCAGGTAGCATTATCCAATAGACCTTTGCATCAAGATGAAAGCATTGTCTGTCTGTCACTTGAGGCTTATTGAACTAGCTATGTGAAAGGTAGTTAGGGGTGGAGATGTGGCTCAGTAGTACAGTGCTTGCTTAGCATGCTTGCTGGCTTGCTTCCCAGTGCTGCCTGGGTTGGAAGAGGAGAGTGGTTAGTGTGACTGAGGAACTGAATTTTGAATGAGAGTAAATTTAAATAACACTGTGATTAGTGATTATCATATTGGATAACAGACGATGTGGAACTGAAAACTATTGCCAATCAATGAATTGCTTTAGATGCTAAGAAAACCCAAAGAATAAAGAAGTAAATGGCTTTCCTGGAGATTGGAGTTGGACTCATCTTTTGGATTTGCCAGTTGCAAAGTGATACGGGGATTTGGGACTGTTTTTTTATGGAAGAAATTTGTTCCTTGTCATTACATGAATTATTTGAAAGTAAGATATAAATGGTACTGATAAGTCATAGGCAAGGAAGTGGACAACCTGTGAAGTTGCCTGTTTAATTGGAACATAATGATATTCATACAGTTTTTGTTCATTTTTCAGTTTAATAGTAGAGCCCATGGAAAGCTGGCTACAGTTGATGCTGAATTGGGACCCACAGCAGAGAGGGGGACCTATTGAAACTACTTCGAAGCAGCCAAAATGTTTTGTGTTAATGGATCACATTCTCAACTTAAAGGTCAGTTTTAATGGGGTGCGTTTTAGAATACCTGCACTGACTTTAGCCAGCTGAAAATGAGCACTTTAGCAAGCTGAAAATGAGCACTTATGTTTATTGTAGGAATCTTTTCCTGGTGTCTATTTTAAAATGAACATTATATCCTTAGAATGGATACTTTATTTCTTTAGCCAAGTTTTTCAGGTGTCATCAGATGGTCCAAGTAGCCTTTTAAAGTATCTTTGGGATTTCCCTTTACTATATTGATTGGTGCCATTACCACTTCCCTCATTTAGATTTAATTGTACTGGGTTTGACTTGGTGAGGAAGGCTCCCACTTGGCTCACATCTGTTTACTTTGCTGCTGGAAGGCCAGCTTTCAGCAGGTCAGAGAAACTGGGGAGGATGTGTGGTGTCAGCAGAACTGCATCCACACAAAGGCGACCTTTTCCTGAAGGCCAAAGCTTAATTCTTCATTTCATTTTTCTCTCTGCTGTTGTTCCTACTCTGTTCCTTTTCTGTTCTGTTCTTTTACCATACTGTTTTCCTTCTACTATTCTTATTTTTATTTTACCCCTTTTATACCTCCTAAGACAAAAATTTCTATGCAAGAAAAGATTACCTCACAACCACAAGTTACATATTTTCCAAAAACAAATTAAAATCTTTACACAGGAAGAAATCACATTATGATCAAAAGTTGCATGTTTTTCTTAGAATCCCACAAATAGTTTAACATTTTTATTTGTATTAATTTTTTCATAATATCTTCACTCCAAAGCAATGATTCATTTGTAATTGATTAACAACTTTCAAGCAAGCCAAGCATATTTCAGCCAGTTCCTTTTGTATCGGCAGGCAGCCCTTTGCTGTTTCGGTGTAATAGGTTCCTATCCTATTTCTACTCTACAGAGCTTTAAACAAGTGATCTAGGTAACCATTTATCTTTATTTACACACTATAAGGTTATTTAATTTTGTTTTACAACTTTGCTTTTTCAAGATGTATACCTGGGGCCTGTGATTAACTCTGTAAACTACATGGCCAAGGAACTCAGACTTAACCTTGGGTGTGGGGATGTAATTTTTTTCTTTACTCATCAGCTTGTTTTTCCACAGACAGAATTCATGGGTCTATAATGCACGAAACTTCTTTGTTCTTATTTTCCATTTTCTGCAACTCTCACATCTAACAAAGGGAAGATGACTTTTAGCCTATTTTTTGTCTGTTTTGTATTATTATTGGAGCGATTGGCAGAATAACCTACACCATTTCCCCAATCATCTTCATTAACTGTCTTAACCACCTGTATGGTTCAAGCCCTTTGTCTACATTTGTACTTTAACACACGCTATCCTTATACCCAGTCTAATGTCTGCTTTGCCAGTTTCCTCTCATATGTTGATTACTATATCTTCAATTACTTTTTCCTTAAGTAGTTTCTGGCATACATTTAATCACTTAATATTCCCTATGTTCTCTAAATATTTTTTACTTTTTACTTTCAACTCTTTATCTAGATTGTCTTTCTCAATGCGCTGTTTGTTTTATTAAGAGTTATATGCTGGCATTCAGTACTGAGGGGGCATGTATCAGTTCTCAGGACATATTTATTGATGTGGATGGGAGGTATAGTTAATTCTGTCTGCCATTCTTTCCTACTGATGGCACAGCAGAGCTTCTTAAACACTTTTTATCTGAGAAATTTTTTTTCTGGCTAGAGAATAGAGGTATACAGAATACATATGAACTCAGACATTTACTCATAAAGAATTTTAAAACAATTCTTTGATATGCATATATAATTTTTTATCATTTATTAAAGACTAAAGAAAATTTGCATATTCACGAGATTGATATGCTTATTTCTTTTTATATAAAAAAATCAAATCTTGACTGAATATTTGATATGCTAGGAGAGCATCATCAACAGTTTCAAAGTTGTCTGATACTTTGTTTTGTTACAGTCATTATGGGTCTTCACAGAAATATTCAGTACAACATGACAAAAGTATATTAATGATCATTGCAGACATTGAAAATTCTGTTCTAGGGGCTGGAGAGATGGCTCAGAGGTTAAGAGCATTGCCTGCTCTTCCAAAGGTCCTGAGTTCAATTCCCAGCAACCACATGGTGGCTCACAACCATCTGTAANTACATAATAAATAAATATTTAAAAAAAAAAGAAAAAGAAAATTCTGTTCTAATCCCAAACCAAAATTCACTTAATAATTTTTCAAATGAAATTGAAACAACAAGTTAAAAGAAATCAAAACAGTCTATAGTAAATACAATCTAAAGATACACTAATTTGATATTTACTGGCTGAGGGATAATGGTAGGAAATATTAAAAATTGTTGTTTTCTGTATTTAAACCGTTATGTTTTTATAAGAGCAGGAGATTATATGTACAGTAAAAGACACTGCGGTCCATTGCATGCAGCCATCTGAGATCTCAGCTGAGATATTTCAAGAAGCATTCATTGCCTTCATGTTCGGGGAGGGCAGGCGCAATGCAAATTGTGCATGTTATTATGTTCAGAAGCAAGGCTACAGTGAAGTCACCTACTGCTGGGGACTGCCAAGAATGCCTTGGAATGATTGATGCATTAGATTTTGAATTAACAGTTATGCATTCAGAAACCTTTTTTGGTACCAAACTTTTCATGACCTGGACATTCAATTTTGTACTCCTATATGGGGCATAAGGAACTGATTGAGAACTCATAAATGTGTAGAGACTAATCTTGACATGCCTTATTCAGTAGGATTTTGAGAGCATATTGATATGATTCTTAACTGACAGTGAAAACATCTGGCTCTTTTTTTTTTTTTTTTTTTTTTCCCAAATCATTTCTCTATGTAGCCCTGGCTGTCCTGGAACTAAATGTAGACCAGGCTAACCTGAACTCAGACATTTGTCTGCTTTGCCTCCCAAGTGCTAGGATTACAGGCCTGTATCATCAATCCTGGCCTGATAATTGGCTTCTTGATTTGATTTTCTTACATTGTGTCAAAGAAAAATCATTTCTTGGTGTGTATGCAATGCAGGGCTTGGTAAGCCTCTTATTTTTGTGTTGTCTCTAAAAATACTTGGTTGAATACAACCTATATACTCAACTCACAGTAGTCGTAGCATTACCCCTGCTTGTTAAAATAATTATTCACCTTATGTATTTTATTTTATGTGTATGAGCATTTTGCTCAGATGTTTGTGCAGCATCTGCATGGGGTGACTGGTGCTCATCACCTCCCTGCTCTGAAGGATTCTGAGTCTGTCTCATCTTATTTGTGACTCATAAACTTGCCGTTTGTGGCACCACTGTCAGTGAATCTGAGCGGATATTTACCTTCTCTTTATTTATTTATTCTCAAATTGATATTTCTCAAAGCATCAATCTTGGGAGATTGTACAGAATAAGGAAACTAGAGTATTGTTGATAGAATTTGCGAGGCTTTAAGCGTAATTTCCTAGGCTGGAACTAGGACTGATTTCTGTAGAATTAGAGTTAGTAGCAGGAAGAGAATGGTAGGAGAGAATTATAGGTAGGGATACAATGAACAAAACCAGAGGCGTGAACTGTAAAAACACTTGGTTGTTATTGGACATTTTTCTAATGTATCTTTAAATATAATGTACCAGGAAGGCATGTTGTACTATTTCATAGCAACAAAATAGTTGTTGAAATATTTTTCTTTAAGAAAACACTTTAGAGACTCTAATTAGGTAATTATTTTCCCAACTATTATGAAAAAGCTTAAACATAAAAAATAATGACAAAATAGAAGTATTTCGTTATTCTTCAGTGCTGGAGAGATAGCTAGCTCAGCTGTTGAGAGTGTGTGCTGCTCTTAGAGAGGACCTAAGTTCAGTTCCCAGCATACACATTGGACAATGCACAAACCACCTGGAACTCCGGGTGTATGGGATCTGATGCCCTCTTCTGGCATCTGAGTGTACCTGCACATGCTCACATTCTTAGGTAGTCTCTTCAACTGTACACACACACACACATACAGCTTTTTTTTCCAGTTGCCATTACTTATGCCAAAATTTCTCATCCATTCTTTTCACTGAAACTGTAAGTGAGCATGAGACTGCTTTTGTCTTTGGGCCCAGGCAGACTACAACTTTAGGGTTTGGTTGCTTTAGGAGAATAATAATGCTTTTGCCTCTTCAATGAGAAGCCCATTGTTTCTATCTGATGATTGTTTTTTGAGGCAACAAAAAAACAAGGTAGTTAAGAATTGAGATCCACACTCTACCATTATCAGCTGTACTTCTCAGAAGCCTGATTTCTCCTATTAAAAGGGAAATTGGAAAGTCTAAATATTGGGGTGCTGTGTGAAAGCTCTTTTGCTCTGTCAGTGGCATTTATGAGGAACTTCATGAATGGGAGTGTTTCCTTCTAGGTCTGTAATCATGTTTCTTGAAATAAATTTTTTAAACAAAAATTTCTGTTTCTTGATTTTGTGCATCCTTAGAACTTTGAAATTTTATTTGATAAATATCTAGTGTCTGTCTGGGCATGGTGGCACACACCTTTTAATCCCAGCAGTGGGAGGCAGAGTCAGGTGGATGGTCTACATAGTGAGTTTAAGGGCAGCCTGGGCTATGTAGAGAGACCCTTTCTTTTAAAAACCAAACCTTATATATTTAGAAAAACTCAAGTCTTGTAAAATGTCATTTTGTACTTCTAGACGGTTTTATGAGTTTGGAAGAGTGAGCTTTACTTAGTACAGAAATAATGTCTGTTGCTTAGATTCCCCCTTTAGTATCTTTCACAGAATTGTTTATGTAATAAATAGTCAATTGACATTTTTTTCTTATTTATACAGATAGTGCACATCCTAAATATGACTTCTGCGAAAATCGTTTCTTTTCTGTTGCCATGTGATGAAAGTTTTCATTCACTGCAGTCTCGTATTGAGCGTGAAACGGGAATCAATACCGCTTCCCAAGAGCTTCTGTCTGAGACAGGGATTTCTCTGGATCCTCGGAAACCAGCCTCTCAATGTGTTCTCGATGGAGTTGTAAGAAAGTTTGTGTATGGGGGGAGGGCTGTGGACCAGGGTCTTGCTATATAGCCTCTAACTCACAGTCTTCCTGCCTAAGGGAACTGGAATCCCAGGCCTGAACTACCTGCACAGGTTTTTGTTTGGTTTTCAGTTGACTAATATTTGTACTTCTTTATGGAGTGCTGTCTAGTGATTCAATACATGTGTACCCTGTGTAATGATTAAACTAAAATAAGCACTTTCATCCCCTGTTACCATGTCTGTGCGTTAAAACCTGCAAACTCTTTTCCTTTACTTATGTTAAAATATATAGCTATTTTATATATACTGTAGTTTCCCTGTTGTGCTGTAGAAACTGTGGCTAAAAGCTAGATGCATACACACACAGCTGGATGTAGTGGTGCATACCTTTAATTCCCTGCATTTATGAACTTAAGGCCAGCCTGGTCTACATAGTGGATTCGAGGCCAGCCAGAGCTATGTAGAGAGCCTGTCTCAAAAAAAGTTTCTTATTATAACTTTTGGTTTCTTTCTTATTATAGATGCATATATTGCATGCTATATAATCTTAATCAGTATAAAATATTTCTGTTCCTCATGTCTCTGTTAGCTTTTATATTTCCATTCTACTCATCCTGTCTCTGTCAGTTTGCATGCATATATGTGTATGGCTATGTGTTCGTGTGGGTGCATATGCTTATAAGGGTGTACGTGTACATATGTGCATATGTGCCTATGGAGGTCAAAGTGACCTCAGTCACTATTCCTCAATATCAGTCATCTTTTTTGTTTGAGAAAGGCTATCTAATGGGCCAGGAACTTATTGATTAGGCTAAGGGTAGAGTCATGAGAACTGTTTTTTTTTTGTTTTTTTTTTTTAAATGTGGATTCTGGAGATTGTACTTGAGTCTCCTTGCTTGTATAACAAATGTTTTATGATGAACTGTTTCCCTGATTCTAGCACTATGTTTGAATGTTACCAGTGTATGAGGGCACATAAGCACTTTGTTTCATTTCTGTTGGGCCTGTTGAGAAGCCCAGACTGGCCCCTCACCTGTTGTAGTAGGCTGCTAGTTCATTTCCTGACTGCCCAGCAACTCAGATCCGAAATAATCACACAGAAACTATATTATTTGCAATACTATTTAGCCAATAGCTTAAGTGTGTTTCTGGCTAACTCTTACAACTTAAATTAGTCCATCTCCATTAATCTGTGTATCGCCACATGCCTCTGGCTTACTGGGTAAAGTTCCATCCCCAGTGTCTGACTCTGGTGTTTTCTCACTTGACTCCGCCTTCTTTCTCCCAGCATTCAGTTTAGTTTTCTCTGCCTAGCTCTACTCTACCTATCACAGACCAAGGCAGATTTCTTTATTAACCAATTCTTCACAGCATTCAGAGGGGAATCCCACATCACTCACCCTACCCTATACTCTGGTACCTAATCTTTTCCTTTTTATTACTACAGAGTAATTTACTAATACGACCTTTTGTATTTGTTCTTTTGGCTTTTAATTGCTAACACTAGAAAAACTTTATTATTTTCTGCTTTTCCTAAATTTTTAAGTTAGCAGACAAAATAATGGGTTTTGTTATGGCATTTTTATGCATGTATATTCACCATAGTTCCCTTATTCTTCCCTCGTCCATCTTGCCCTTCTTTTGCTGGTCTTCCTCTCCCCAAACAGTTCTCTCTCCTGCTTCCTGTCACATGAACCCCAATACCCCCTTTGCACACCTGCTGTGGCCCCATGTATCTTTTTACTGTTAGGCCCCACATCTGTAAGTTATATGTGAATGCACATTGACGTTCATTGCATTTCAAAGAAGGAAGTCTGGCACTCAAGTATTTCTAAAATCTCGCGTTTTCAAGAATCATTGAAGTTTAATTGTTTCCTTTTTCAGAGAGGCTGTGATAGCTACATGGTTTATTTGTTTGATAAAAGTAAGACTGTATATGAAGGACCATTTGCATCCAGAAGTTTATCTGATTGTGTAAATTATATTGGTAAGTAAAGTTTAGTTAGCAGCTGAACTTTAATATTGAAATTAGATGATTAGTAAATATGATCTTTTAGTGGTTTCTGTATGTGGTGAAAATGAATTTAATGAAGTCTGGAAGATGTAAAGATAGATTTTAAATTACCATTAGATCCTTCACTTGGGAGAGTCCTTCCTGAGGGTAGGACTCTACAGATAGACGAATGAAAGCCCACTTATAAATTAAACCCACTTATTAATTGTTCCTTCATTATATGTGTTCAGATATTTACACACAGCTTATCCTGTAAATTTCATGAAGCTGAGCATAGATACTTTTCAGAAACAGAAAAGACTGGTGAACTATAGAGAAGACAGAACTTGATCCAAAGCTTGAAAGAAGTAAAGAATTTGGGGATTAGTAGAGAGAAAGGAGTATTCTTGACTAGAATGATGCAAGTTTAAAAGAAAAACATGCAGGAGTAATCTCAAGCTCTTTAAGAGAAGTGGTTATATCATTCATATTAAAACCCGTATAGCTAGAGCCAGGCAATAGGTTCTTTTTAACATCTATGGGAACAGTATTTGGAAAGGAAGATAAATGTCTTTGAAAGTAGCTTATCTCCCTTATTACTATTTTGTTTATAGTTCAAGACAGCAAGATACAGCTTCCAATTATACAGCTGCGTAAAGTATGGGCTGAAGCAGTGCACTATGTATCTGGGCTAAAAGAAGACTACAGCAGGCTTTTTCAGGGACAAAGAGCAGCAATGTAAGTGGGTTCTGGTTTTGTTTTCGTTTTGGTTTTTTAAATAATGCTATGTGTATTGTGTACAAGGCTAAACACTGAACATTTTTTGAAATGTAGTACTTTTTAATAATGTGTTTATATGCATGTGAATGGATGCACAGGTAGAAGCCAGGGGTTGATGTTGGCTATCTTTCCATTATTGTTTTCCCACCTAATTTTTGAGGTATGATCTCTTACTAAACCTGGAGCTCACTATTTCAGCTAGACCTAATGGCCCATGAGCTCCTAGGATCTGCCTGTTTCCCCATGCCTCCGAGCACTGTGTGACGAGCATACACGGCCATGTACCATACTGAGGTCCTCGTGCATGCAAGGCAAGCATTTGGTCTACTTGGCCATCACCCTACAATGAAATGCAGTGTTCTGACCAGACTTACAGATTTCTTATTAATAGTCTAAAATTATTTCAGCCATCATGTCTTGAAAATACTCGTTCCTGAGTGACCTTAGTAGAAGATTATTTACACAGGCAGGAAGTAGGTCAACTGTTTCTCATGATTTTATAGTAAAAACTTAAGTTTTGAAGTTTGGATACTGTATGTTTGCAAATTGTCATTCAATGTTTCTGAATGTTGATAATTTTGTTTTGTTTTGCTATGGCTTAGGTTAAGTCTTCTTAGATATAATGCTAACTTGACAAAAATGAAGAATACTTTGATCTCAGCATCACAACAACTCAAAGCTAAATTGGAGTTTTTTCACAAAAGCATTCAGCTTGACTTGGAGAGATATAGTGAGCAGATGACTTATGGGATATGTAAGTGTCTGGCTATAATGTATTTGTAAGGAATGTCTAGTTTATCTTGTTGACCCATAGCCAGTAATTTAAATTCACACCAGAATAATACACAGGATAACTTAAATTGTCAAACTGTTTTTGTTTTGAGGATTAGCTCTTTTAATCCCGTAGTTGATCAGCTATTTCATAATTATAATAAAATTACTTAACTCTAGAAAAACTAAATAATAGACGTGACTTAAAGACTGTGAATTTCAAGTCTTATTTTAAAAATGCATACAGAGTCTATACTGATGATTTCTTAGCCAGTATGTACTGAAATGTGTGCTTCCTCCCAGTTTGTATGTTGAAATTCTGATCCTTAAGATAGTGGTAAGACCCTTGGGAAATGATTAAGTCATGATGAACCTAACTAGAGGCCTGGGTGAGAGTCCCTCACCCTTTCTGCCATACGGGGACAAATATGGCAGCCATCTATGAACCAGAACTTGATTTTGGATTTCTCAGACTTCATAACTATGAGAAATGAATTTCCATTGTTTATTTACCACCTTGCATATATTTGTTTTTGTTTTTTTTTATTTTGTTCTCGCATTGTAGCAACTCAAATGGAATAACACAGCCAGAGGGGTCTTAAATTATTTGTCTTTTTGTAAAAAACACAGACAATTCCAGGATTATGTTATCTTTTTTCTAATCCATCTGCTGTGGAGTTATAGCTACTTCTTTTTATTTTTTTAATTGTACATAGTCTCCTGACTCCAGACTTATCTCCCTTCGGATGTGTTAAGGATTTGTGAAGAGTTAAAATTCAAATAAACTCAATTATGTGCTGCTTGAAACATCTTTTTAAAGAAGTAGATACTGTTTATATATGTACTTGCAAAAGGTGTGGATACCTCAGAATAAGTGATCAGAGTGTCCCGTTAATGAATGTTTACTCTCTAGTGCTATTTCTATATTTGCATATTATAGGCATTATGGCCAATGACAATTATTTCACTAAAGTATCTTTGACTAGTCAGAGGCATACTGTGCAGTTGTCAACACAGTGAAATAGATCTATGTGTGCTAATATTAAAATATCAGTGTAATATTTGGCAGTGACTGTCTTAGTTACTTTTCTATTGCTGTAGAGAGACACCTTGAACAAGGCAACTTATAAAAAAAACCATTTAATTTGGTGCTTGTTTACAGTTTCAAAGGGTGAATCCATGGCCATCGTAGTGGGAAGCATGGTGACTGGCAGGCAGGCAGGCATGGCTCCAGAGCAGTAGCTGAGTGCTTACATTTGATCCATAGGCAGGAGGTGGAGAGAGAGAGCAAGTCTCGACCTCACATGGACAATTGAAACATCTAAGTCCACTCCCACTGACAAGTCTTCCCAAAGGGCCACACCTACTAATCCTTCCTAAACAGTTCCTACTGGAAACCAAGCATTCAGCTAGGAAAAGCATGTATATATAGACTGTCTTACGTAAGTGAGAATAGAGAATATGTCTTCTAACAATTGAATTAGTGAGAACACTTGGAATAGAGGGGAGAATCTTTTCTTTTTTTTTAATTTATTTATTTCTTTATTAATTAATTAAAGATTTCTGTCTCTTCCCCACCGCCGCCTCCCCTTTCCCTCCCCCGAATCTTTTCTTTT
>NW_026067893.1:15666222-15686470 GCF_014885135.2 Alexandromys fortis
TAGGGGCAGCAGTCTTTTCTAATAGGCTTATGAACATTAAATGGAAATCAATAATAAATATAATGTATTACTATTATTTTTATGAATAGTTTAGATAAGATGGCTTCACATCTATTTTAAATGGGACAGTTCTATTTATACCTGGTGTTGTTCCATAATTATGGTCTCCTGAGGGAGGTACAGATTGTTCCCTAGGTGGCAAATTTGTTCCTTATACTGTATATGTCCATGGTTCTGGACTGTTGCTTTCCTTGGTGCCAATTCATACTACACTGAGTGTGTGGATAGGGCAGTTGTTATTGTGGGGTTGCTATGTAAGAAATGGCAGTGGACATTTGTCTTGTGAATGGCACTTACACTAGTTTTGCTTTTCCAGATGCCAAAGCAAATGCTAGTACTAGTTGACTATAGTCAGAAGGGAAACACGGAAATAAGTAAGTTTTTATTTATTATTATTATTTGAGACAGGCTCTCACTATGTAGCCCCAGCTGGTCTGAAATTCACTATGTAAACCAAGATAGCTTGACTAATGGAGATGCTCTTGTCTTTGCCTCCTAAGTGCTGGAATTAAAGGTATGCACCATTGTACCTGAAAGATTGTCAGAAGCATAAAAAAGCCCCTACCATAGCTGAGGAACTATTAAAAGTTACCGTTACTGGGGGAGGGAGAGTCAGTTTTCTTTAAAGAGATGGCCCTTAGTAGTTTGACCATACCCTGTTGTATGGCCTCACATTCATTAGTATATAAGCAGTCCAGATAGGACCCTATGGGTTATTGAAAAACCAAAAAAATAAAAAAAAACCAAAAAAGGGGAATTTAGAGAAGTAATGGGAGTAAATGTGATCAAATTATATTGCATGCACCTATATAATTCTCAAAGAATTACTAAATATTCTCTTTTTTTTTTTTTTAAAGAGTCTTAGCAAGCCTAGTGTGGTACTTTACCCTGTAATTCCAGCATTCAGGAAATCAAGACGAGAATTACAGGTTCAAGAATAGCCTAAGCTACATAATACTGCTATCTCATTAAATAAACAAACAGTTAGCTTTAACAAAATTACTTTGTAGTGAAATATTCAGTTCTACTAGCATAACAGATCATTCTCTACCTTTCTAAGCATTTTTTTTTTAAACAAAGCATAATTCTTTATTGATTCTTTGGAAATTTCACATCATGCACCCCAATCTCGCTCACCTCTCAGTCCGTCCATATCTGCCACTCACCCCTGCAGTAGCCCCACCCCCAAATTAAACAAACAAAACCCCACCTTGTTCCTCCATCTTTCCAACACCTCTTAGTGGCTTCCAGAGTTGCAGTGTGTCATGTAGTATACTCCCTTTGTCCACACAGACTCACCAGCAAAATGTTCATTGCAATGAATCATTGGTCTGGTTCAAGGCCTCTGGCACACCATCATCACTGAAAGTCCTCTCTGATGTCCTGCTGTTGCCCTGAATCATGGTGCGCAGAATCAGTCCCTTTGCGCACTCCAGCAGGTCATAAATGGAGCAGCTCTTAAAGTGGGCCAACCAAAGGCCCAGGATGTGGGTCTGGGTGGTAGCCAAGCTGATTGGTCCTGGCCGTTGGGTGTGGGGCACAGCCAGCTTTTCTAGGCCCATGCCATTGGGGCCAGCTTTTCCATGTCTTTGGTGACCATTGAGCCTTGTTTTATATGGTAGTCATTTTCTTTGTATCATATTTTAGGTTGGTGTCATTGGATACCTTGAGGATCAGATTATGTCTTTGCATACTGAAATCATGGAGCTTCAGAAGAGCCCCTATGGAAGACGCCAGGGAGACTTAATGGAATCTCTGTAAGAATGTGTCTGTGCTATTGGTCTTGATTCTGTAATTATCTGTGTTGTTCTTCTGCTTATATCTGGCAGGATTAAGCCTCTACATGGTGTAGCTCATAGTTTTTCTTACCCCTAATATGTTTCTATGATATGATTTTTTTAACATTTTTTCAGGGGTGTGTGTGCACACATCACAGTGTGTACATGTAGAGATCAAAGAACAAAATTATGAGATGGTTCTCCCCTTCCACCGTGGTGGGCCCAGGAATTGAACTCAGGATGTTAGGCTTGGTAACAAGTGCCTTTGCCCACTGAACCATCTTCCAGCCCTTAAGATATCTTAAAAGGGAGCTATTTCTTGGTAATAGTAAGTTTTGGAAAATAATTCTCTGGATTGTTCTTTACTATTTTAAAAAAGTCTTTTTCATGTGTTTTTTAAAGTATATTTAAATTACAAATGATTTCCCATTTACTACTCTTTTGGTTAAAAGTATAATGTCTTAACTCCTCTATTGAGGTTAATTTCCTAAGTGTCTAGATTAGAAACTTCAGATTTTTTTTCTCTAATAAGAAGCCATAATTTTTTTCTCATTTAAATGTTTGTGGTACATGGGTGTTACATTTGTGGTGGGAGACAAGAGCAGATATACAGTATATAAAAACTTTATGTTCTGGAGACCAAGGAGATGGCAAGCACTTGCTGCTCAGGCTTGAGGACCTGAGTTTTGAATCTCCAGGACCCACTTATAAGGCCAGGTGTGATAGCATGTCTGTAATATCAGTGCTTCTACAGCAAGAGGGAGACAGAGGCAGAAGCTTGCAGGCCAGTTGGCTTAGCACAGGCAGTAGCACACAACAGGTAGACCTGTCTCAGGTAGACAGCAAGGACAGACACCCAGTTTTATCTTCTGAGCACTTCACATGGAATACGCACACAAAAAGATAGAACACACAGGCAGTTTTTTTTTTGTTTTGTTTTGTTTTGCTTTGCTTTGTTTTAGCTCTATGTTTTGAGGACTTGTAGTCTTTGTTTTTCAAGGCAGGGTTTCTCTGTGTAGCCTTGGCTGTCCTGGAACTTGCTCAGTAGACCAGGCTGGTCTTGAACTCACAGAGATCTGTCTGCCTCTGCCTCTCAACTGCTGGGATTAAAGGTGTACGCCACCACCATCTGGCATAAGGACTTGTATTCTTATTATTCGGTGAAATATTCTGCAAAATATTCATTGATGATCTGTACTTGCTTAAAAACTGAATCTTGTCCCAATATTATTCAAGTTATGTATTATTAGTCATTAAGTTACTTCCACATACAGAGACATTTTTGTTCTCTTTTATTATAGGGAACAGCGTGCCATTGATCTCTATAAGCAGTTAAAGCACAGACCTACAGGTAAGACACTTCGATCACGATATTTAAAGGCATTTTAGAATGCTCCCTAACTTACAAAGTAAGTGAATTTTAATTTTTTTTTTAAACTTCAGAGTAAGATCGGCTTTTGGTATTGTTATTGCAACATTTGTGCTGTAATAACTTTAAATTTAGAAGAATTTAAGAGACTAGAAAGAGAATGTAATAAGGATATTAAAGTAGAAAAGTTTTTAAAGTGAAGTGAAAATAGGGAAAAAAGAAACTCAAAAAGAAAATGAAACAAGGAAGAACACGAGAAGCTGAATTTAGACACCCAGCATTCACATAAAAGCCACACATAGCAGCACCCTCTGTGATCCCAGCAGTGCTAGGAATGTGGGGACAGATGGATTCCTGTGACTCAGCAGCCAGTCTAGCTGAAACAGCAAGCTTCAGGTTCAGTGAGGTACCCTAGCTCAACAAATGAGGTGTGGAGAGCTGTCAAGGAAGATACCTGAAGGTAACCTCCGGCCTCCATACATACATAGCCTCCCCTCACAAAAAGGAAGAAACAGCAAAAAATGTATAAAAGAGCTAGGGGAAAATACTGCTTAAGTTAGAGAGGTTGGAAAGAATTCAACACAATGGATTCTGGGTGAAATAAGAGAAAAAACTCATAGTCTGTTCAGAAGCAATTTGTCTTAAAAAACCATGCCTCCACCACCACAGGTCATTGCTCATAGGACCCTGAGCAACAATTCATATGAACATCTGCCAAATACAGAGCATTGTCTGCTGTAAGGGATGTTGGTTGGAAACCAGAAGCTTTGAATTCTAAATTGAGCTTTTTACTGACCAAATAATCTCCAACACTTCTCCCTGTTTCTCTTTCCCTTTTGTGCAAAACAAGTCGAAACCTAGCCTTCTAACTCAGTAAGCTTTGGCAGTATATTTGACAGAGTGCTTATGAAATGCTTTGAAAACAATAAAGTTGTGTGTGTGTATGTGTGTGTATTGCAAAACACTTTTGTTTTAGTTAAAATATGTTTATTTTGAATGATTACATAAGTAATAAAAGGGATATCTCTGCTCCTGAATATATATTGTGTTTTAATGTTTTGTATAACTTATATAAACTTTCCAAGTTTTATAACTGAAAATTTATAAACATATAGCTACATATACAACTTTATACATTATTTACACTCTTTAAAAAAAACAGCATGCTCTCAAGCACTGTTTAAAAAATTCTTTTTGAGATTTTATTTTTAATTTATATGTGTGGGTGTTTTCCTATATGTCAGTACACTCATACAGAGGCCAGAAGAGGGCATTGGATAGGACCTGGAGTTCCAGGTGACCATGTGGGTGTTCTGAACCTCTGGAAGAACAGTCAGTTCTCTTAACTGCTGAGCCATCTCTCCAGCCCAGTATGCTGGTTTTTGTTGTAGTAGAATTTGTTCAGTTTATTGCCATTAATACTTGTGAAATACATGTCAGACAGGCACTTAACTTTATTGGTGGTCAGGTTGTTTAGATGTGGTTTCCTGCAGAAAGTTAAATCTGAAAACAGTGGAAACTAATTTTCTTTGGCCTTTTCTGGCAAAAGCTGAAGTTCTGATGTCTTTACCATTAAAAGCTAGTTTTATGGGAAACCTCTTGGGTTTGGTTTGTGGAATTTATGAAGGACTACTGTTTGAAGAAAAGTGTTTTTGGAGTCTTGTATCTGCTTGGGTAAAGGTATGGGAGAGGCAGAGAAAGAGACAGATTCTGGGAATGAAGCTGGGCTGTGAAGAGGTTTCTGGAGTGATTTTTATTATTTAAAATTTTTTTTAATATTTAACTTTATTTTATGTGCATGTGGTATGAAGGTGCCAGATTCACTGGAACTGGAATCAGACAGTTGTAAGCTGCCTTGTGGGTGCTGGGAATTGAACCTAGGTCCTCTGGAAGAGCAGCTAGTGTGTGTAACTACTGAGCCATTCTACTGAGCCATTCCTCTAGCCCTGGAATGCTTTTTAAAAAGGAGTTTTTTTTTTTTTCCCCTTCTCTTGTGGTACTGGGGATCCAATATATATACCTTGTATATGCTTGGCAGGCACTAGCTCTACCTCTGTGCTCCAATTCCACAGCCTTTCAAACCTCTTTTGAAACTCTTTCCATAGTTTTCTTTTAGGGAGTAATATAGAAAAACATTAAATGAGGAAAGTTGGTGCAATTATTTGCAAGTATTAGCAGTTTTTGCTTTCAAGGTTTTTTCCCAGGAAAATACTAGGTTGAAACATCAGCACTTTTTTGCTCATTTAAACTTAAATTGTCATAATCAGAAATATAATAACTAATGCTAGTAGTTTTAAAAACTGAGATACACTTATAAAGTATAGAACTCAGTGTAACCAACAACCATCCCATTTGAGGACATCTGCCAGATGCCAGTTGGCTTTATGGTGAATTTCTGGGTGTCCACTGATCGCTTTTCATTTTGGTGTAAGTCAGCTTTTTTCAGATGAAGTTTTTGTGAGCTGTAAACAGATGGATTAGCATGAAATTCCAAGCAGCCTGGTTGAGGCAGCGAAAGCCTGACTGCCCCACTGTTCTAAGTGAGCAGTGTTAGTCATGTAAGAAAGCTAGTCTTTTGACCAAAGGTTGCGTCTGTGTCTGAATTTGGGTTAGTACAGATTAAAGATCAACCAGGCTATTCATCTTAAACACAGGCTTAAAACTTAAGTCTCTAAAGATTAAACAGATACAAACATGCATAAATTTACTTTTTAGAAAATATTTATGTCTGTGGGTATGGGTATATGCTACATGTGTAGGGGTACCCACAGAGGACAGAAGGCATCAGATTCTCCTGGAAATGGAGTTATAGACATTTGTGAGCCAGCATCTAACATGGGTGCAAATCTGATCTTCTAGAAGAGCAACAAGGGTTCTTGGTAACTATACCCAATTTTTGTGTAGTTATCATTGAACTATAGAGACAGAGAAAAGGGAGAGAGGTTTTCTTCAGAAGTGTAGTCACTGAAGCGTGTACAAGTGGTCCTAATGAAACTCAGATTCACCAAACAAGGCTCGGGTCACATCATTAGTCTGCCTGTCACTGCTGTCCTATCTAGTGTGAGTAGACTGTTCACATCTCCCATCAAAAGTTTATAAATTAAACTTTAATTTAAATTAAAACTTAAATTTAAAAAAATTAAATTATCATTGGGTGTTGGCGGCACACACCTTTAATTCCAGAACTCAGGAGGCAGAGGCAGGCGGATCTCTATAAATTCGAGGCCAGCCTGGTCTACAAGAGCTAGTTCCAGGACTGGCTCCAAAGCAACAGTGAGAAACCCTGTTTCGAAAAACAAACAAACAAACAAACAAAATATATATATATATTATAAATATACCTCCAATTCCTTAGACTTTATATATATATTTATAAATATACCTCCAATTCCTTAGACTTTATATATATATTTATAAATATACCTCCAATTCCTTAGACTTTATATAAATTATGGGATTGAAGGATAAATTATGGGAAGGTCTCAGGAGCCCCTTTCCACACCATGACAGACCATTAGTCTTCTGTAGGTGATCACAACTTCTGAGATCTCCTCAAGGGCAGCACTCCAATAACAAATGGAGATGCTTTTTAGACTACTTGCAGCTTTTAAGCATTTTTAAGGAATTTTTTGTTATGAAGTCGCTGTGTCCTGCAAAAGGAAGTTACAACGGTACTAACTGAAGTCTTTCCCAGATCACTCCTACAGCGACAGCACAGAGATGGTGAAGATCATTGTGCACACTGTGCAGAGTCAAGACCGTGTTCTCAAGGAGCTGTTTGGTCACCTGAGGTAGAAAATTGCTTTATTTCGTCCTAAATGCCTATGCATTTGTGTTCTTTTAAAGTATAATATTCTTCTCTGGTAAATAATAGTTGGGTCAATGTCTTCAAAAACATAGCCATTTATAGGTCCTGAGTATATGTGTGTTATTTTTTACCTTATTTATGTGCATGGGTGTTTTGCTTGCATATTTGTTCCACGTGTGTGAGGTTAGAAGAGGGCTTCTGATCTGGAACTGGAGCTACGAACTGGAGCTACAGATTGTTCAAATTGCCATTTGGATGCTGGGAATTGAACCCAGGCCCTCTGGTAGAGCAGCTAGTGCCCTTAACCACTGAGCTATCTCTCGAGTCCTATATTCATTGTTTTTGAGATCAGTCATGAGTACGATGCTGGTTGTGGTCCTTTTCCTCTGGCTTGGGAGTATGTTGCACAGTCTTGAGGGATGTGACAAGTATCTGACACTGACTTCCTCTCTCCAGCAAGTTGTTGGGCTGTAAGCAGAAGATTATTGATCTACTCCCCAAGGTGGAAATTGCCCTCAGTAACATCAAAGAAGCTGACAATACTGTCATGTTTATGCAGGGAAAGAGGCAGAAAGAAATATGGCACCTCCTTAAAATTGCCTGTGTAAGTAATTATTAGTGAATGTAATACTGAATTGCTGTTACTTTATGCCAAAGGAGTTTCTGTTGCTTTGAGCTATGTCCTTTGAGTGTTTATACTTTATATTGGGTGCACATGTTTCTTGTTTGGTGTCTGAGAGATTATATAGTTAGGACTTGTAGGTGAACTTTTCTATCCCACTAGCTAGTTCCCAAATACCTATACAGAAACTTACTATTAATTATAAATGCTTGGCCAATAGCTCAGGCTTGTTACTAACTAGTTCTTATATTTTAAAGTAACCCATATTTCTTATCTACACTCTGCCACATGGGGTAACTTTTTTAACATGTCAAGTTTATTTTCTCTCTGCATCTCCTCTCAACTCCTGAGATGACTCCTCTTCTCTTCTTCGTCACGCTATTTTTTTGTCTGCAAGTCCTGCCTATTATCTGCCTGTCCAGCTATTGGCCAGTCAGCTTTTTATTAACCAATGAGAGTAATACATATCTACAGTATACAAAGATTTTTTCCACAGCAAGGACTTGTGTATTCTCATTCTCCTTTCCAGTCCTGGTAGTGCTGGTGCTATGTGTGTGATTTGTTTCATTAGAGACAAGAGCTCACTCTAATATAGGCTGGGAGCTGGACTGTACCTTACTGCAATTTTCCTGCCTCCCAAGTGCTGGGATTATAAGTGTGAACCACCATATCTAGTTAAATCCCTCTTTTTTATAGTACTCCCTGCCCTGGATTGCTATGGTTGCTTGCCCAACTCTTCTTGGAGTAAGTGCATCTGACTTGTTTATAAGTCAACCCTTGTTCAGCTGTTCCCTTCCTCCAAACCAAAACTGGATTAGAGAAATTAGATTCATTCACTTTTAGTCAAGTGTTTTAGTCAATGAAGAAAAGGGCCAGTGATGGTACAGTTAGTAGTGATAAGAATAGTTTTGTTTACAAATAGTCAGTTGTGCATATAAATAATGGTTGAATTAATAGTCTTAAGAGTATTTTTTTAAAATGGTTTGAATCAAGAGGTGCTTGCCTACAATTTATTATGTGTGTGTGTGTTGTTCTTTTTTTTCCCTTCAGACACAGAGTTCTGCCCGCTCTCTTGTAGGATCCAGTCTAGAAGGCACAGTAACCCCTCCAGCATCAGCATGGCTTCCCCATATGTTACCAGAACGCGACCGTCCTCTGACATGTGTGGTAACTCCTCGCGATGGGTGGGTTCACTTTGTAACAACAGATAGTTGTACTTCAGAGTGGGGTAGGAGCAAGACAGTAGAGCATGGTGGTTAGTAATGCCTTCTGACCAGGGGTCAGTTTTGACCAACTCAGCATTTAACAGTGCTAAATAATTTATTTTTTTAATGTTCATATATTTTCACTTTAAAATGAGGCTGTCTTATAGGATTGATATGAAAATTCATTTGGACAATGTATGTAAAATGCTTGGGAAATAAATTTCAGTGTTACTAATAACTATTAGCTCAGTTAAAGTTCAAAGCCATTTCTGTTATTGGTGTCATTTTCCTTTATCCAAACCATATGCCTTTCTTAACCATTTATCTCTATGAGAAATTATGCATTTTTTGCAGTTTTCATTTTTTTTTGGTACTTGAGTTCTTTTAATAAAGTAGTAATACCTACTTTATTTTATAACTTAGTATTTCTTTAATCTTATTTTTTCAACGCTTTAAATCATTTTGCAAATAACTCAGATTTGCAGCCCTGCATTGTCTTTAGTTCCTACTCTTCTGCTAAAGCTGAATGACTGTCCGTCTCTGTTATTTTCTCAGCGTAAGGTGTGCCGTGTGCAAGTGGCTCTTTGCTAGCTTGTGTATTGTCGCTTTTCTCACAACTAATGGAGACCTCTGCAGCACCAAGCATTTCCTGGAAGTCTGCCCATAATTAGTTTTGCAGAAGTGCACCCATGTTACATCTCTGCTCAGGAGGTCATGCAGTTGCATATTCTGTACTCTGCTTTTATGAAAGAAAAAGCACATGACAGGAAGGCAAGCTGATATCAGGTATTTTATTGTTTAAAGAAAGCAAGTTCCAGTGTATATCTTGGGGGGTCACCATATATGTGGCCCACTATGAATGCATATACAAGTATAGCAGAGGTTGTGACTTGTAGACTTCAGGAAATACTCTATTAGAACTGAAGGAAGTAAAATTTAGCACATCCTAACCCTTCATTTACATTAAAGGCATTTAGGCTTGGTAGGGATGCTAATTCCAAATATCGGCTCTTGTAAGTAGTTTCCAATTTGAGCGTGTAGTTGTTTTCAACGTACATTTTCTGATAAAGGAAAGCAGATCTTAATTACCAAGATTAGGAAATTGTTGCCATGAAATTTCCTCTCTGTTGGATAATAGCTGAATCAGTGTTTAGTTCTAAGCTGACAGTGGCTATTAACCAACCATGGCCTACAGTGTAGAGAAGAGGAACTGCGTGTTGGCAAAGGATCATGACAGGACATGGAAGAGGAAAGCATGAGGGGAGAAACTGGAATCAGGGCCTCCTGATTTCTTCAGCTGTTCTTAGCGGTTGGTTTGCTTTTTTCCATTGCTACTATCTGTGATTTCCAATCAGTTTTTCTCTTTCCTGGATTTCTGGAGACCATAAGTCCCCCCCCCCCACTTTGTTTGTGTGTGAAGTGAGCATATTGGTGTTTTACTGATTGTAAAAGGAAAAAGAAATCATCCAGAAAAAAAACAAAACAAGTGCTATTTCATTTGTCTGTACCAAGGGGCTCTTTCCCCCTATCCTGTTATTTCTTCAGGAAGTGGTGAGGAGTTACCAGTGCCACCTGTCTCAAAGGAAACCTGATTAGAGTTACAGTGGCCTTACTAGGGTAGGCAGAAGTGGTGGCTTAGATGAAGTGAGATGTTGTGTCTGAGTGGGAGGGATGAAGAAACTGAAGATGGCAGCAGTCAGCTTTGCTGGGGTGTTGGGTTGCAGAAAGTGGTCATCTTGACCTAGAAGACCAGAACATAGGCAACACTCAGGTGCTTTTTTTGCTGAACTTGAAATAGTTTGCTCTTTAATCCATCAGAGGGACGTTAACACAAATGATAGAAGAAAATCTGAACTGTCTTGGCCATTTAAGTACTATTATTCGTGAAACAAATGAGGAACAGAGCAGTAGCATGTCGGTAAGTTTTGCATGATTATGGGTGTGTAACATATTAGATATGTTGGATACAAAAGGTTTAATTTTCCATGTTGGCCATGTCTGGCATTTGGGATATATGTAGGGTATAGAACTCAGAGGAAGAAACAGATGAGAAATATTTTGAACCTTTTGTTATGCAGGGACATTTATCCTGGTTTCATCGCTGTTGCTGTGATAAATTAGCCTTAAAAAAGCCACTTTAGAGGGGTTTATTCACCTTAAAATTACAGGCTACACACTACCCCATAGAGAAGTCAAAGCAGGAACTCGAAATAGCTAGACATGATGTCTACAGTCAAGAGCAAAGAGAAACAAACTTGTACATTCCTGAGAGTACTCAGCTCACACACACACACACACACACACACACACACACACACACACACACATTTATACAGTACAGGGTGCTGCCTACTTTTAGGCACATCTTTTAACAGAATCAAGACAGTCCCCAATATATATGACATGCCAGCCTGGTCTTAACTGTCATTGGGAGTATCTTCCCAGGTGATTCTAGGTTGTGCCAAATCTACAGAACTAACCATCTGATGGGTAGCATTGTATCATCAGTGAACATCAACAGTAGCAGTTTTGGTCAGATTTTCTTTGCAATGTGACTACTGAGTGGAATGGATGCACCTGTTTACTCTATAATTTTTGTATTTAATGCATATAAGATCAGTTATGCTGATACTTAATAAAAATGGTTGTATCAAGATGTAATTGCTGTGAACTATTTTTGCTAATACCGGGAAAAGCTTCTCTAAAATTTTAGCAAATTCACCACTGCATTGAGTCTTGATGCCAACCCTTTCCACTTATGAATAAATACTTTACTCAAATTTTTGAGAACTTTGAAATATTTTTGAGATTACTATAGCTTTTATAATTCTTAACTTTTCAAATTTTGATTCTAAAATGTCATAATATTAAAACTTTTAAAAAGTGAACTTTGTATCCAGATAGCTTCTAATTGTCATTTTCATGCCTGTTTTTAGAGTCTTGATTGGAGTTGGTTAACAGAATGACTCGCCATTTGTTCACTGTCCTCAAGCCTATGACAGTTGTTTCTGCGCATGTTCGACATTCACCTTTGCCCACTGAAGCCGTTCTTCACACACCAGTCAGCAGAGGAGACTATGAATGACTTTACAAGCACAGTATCTTGATTCTTTTGTAATGATTGTGACCTCTGAACAGACAGAATTTTATTACAGACTAATGAAGTTAATTATTTTTAACACTGCCGCTATCTAGAGAGATCATTAGTAACCTGCTTATCTTTAAAATTGACAAAATACTACTTGTTTAACTGATTAAATATATACATATTTTAAAGACAGGGTTTCTCTGTGTAACAGCTTTGACTGTCCTGGATCTTGCTTTGTAGACCAGGCTGGCTTCGAACTCACAGAGATCCACCTGCTTCTCTCTTGAGTACTGAGATTAAAGGCCTGCACCACAACTGCCAAGTCCAGTGTTCATTTTAAGTAAAAGTTGCCTACTCATGTTTCTGTGGAAGAGACTGCCCACAAGTAAAATTGTTTCCTGAAGACTAGCCTGTCTCCTTGTGTTGTTCTTAGGAAGTGCTCTACCTGGCTTCATAAGAGAGTTAGATGAATTCCATCTCTAACCACACATGTAATAGTGTCATCTTCTTAATAAGGGATTGCACATGTGTGCCTTTGATATTGACTGACCGTAATGAATTGTATTGTATTCTGTATGTATATGTATTTAAGGTGTACATTTAATAATATGAAAGAGGAGATGCCTGTTAATTTATAATGTATTTGAAGGTTGTATGTTTTTGCATTTGTAAAAATGGGTCACTTGTTTAAACAATCTTTTGTGTTTTGTCATACAAGTTTTAAAAGTTTGCATTCCTTTATTTGTAATTATACTCTCAAAATCCAAGAAGTTCTGAAAACAAGGTTTTCCTAAGCTTGGTAACAAAATTCATTTGCTTCTGGATCTATTCTGACTTGACACTGAATCTGTTTATCCCATTTTGTGTGAATGTTCATTTATTTTACTACATAAATATTAATGTGTTTGATTACTGGGGGTGCTGCCACAAACTCTTTTGTGAGGGTTGATGCAGTATGGTATATGCACTGAATGACCTTTCTAAAATCTGAAAATTTCATAATTCTGAAACATCTAGACTTAGGGGTTTCAGATAAAAGATTGTGGATTTCTGCCTTCTGTTAAATAATTTAGAAGGTGTTATTTTGTTTAAAAATGTGAAATGCTTTTATATCCTAGTTTTTCACTTTGCATATTAAATGATTTTAAAATTGTTTTTGAATCTCATTTCTAAAAGCAGACTATAGTACCACAGGCTAATACAGACTGAGAAACCGGAAGAGGGTATGTGATAGGATAAGAGCACAAATGAGTACCTTGTGTGTGTGCACATGCATATGTGTGTGGAAGCCAGAGTTGTGATCTGCCCCAGTTGTAGAGAGAGTCTGTCATTGGCCTGGAGATTATCAATTAAACCAGGTAGAGTGGGCCGTGAGCCACAGGGATCTTGTCCATTACCTGCCCACTGCTGCAATTACAGGTGCCTACCACCATATTGCAGAATATTTGTTTACACTGTGAAGATGTCTTTGCCAAGGCGCCTTTTAATTGGTTTAATAAAGAGCTGAATGGCCAATAGCTACGCAGGAAAAGTTTAGGCAGGACTTCTGAAGATAGAACTCCAGGAAGAAGAAAGGCAGCCGCCAGCCAGCATGGAGAGAAAACGGTAGGTGCAAGATGGAAGAGAGGTAATGCCACATGGCTGAGCATATATTAAAAGTTGGGTTAATTTAAATGATAAGAGCTAGATGAGACAAGCCTAAGCTAAAGGCCAACTTTTATAATCAATAATAAGTCTAGTGTCATTATTTAGGAACTGGCTGGCAGGGCAGAGAAAGACTCATTACATATGGTGCCCAACCTCCAGGCACATATTTCCACATAGGGCCTGAAAATCTGAAGAGAAAAAAGGAGGAGGAAGAAGAAGGAAAAGGAAAAAGGAGAAGAAGAAGGAAGAAGGAAAAAAATGGACACGACTGAGGAGAAGAAAGGAAAGAAGGGGAAAAAAAACAGACATGGTAGTGTCCCAGTGCTTGTGGCTTACATAGGCTAAGTAGAAACAGTATGGGTTCAGCAAATTCCTCAAGCTTGGGCAGGTAAATGTTGCTCCTAGCTTGTAACATGGGCATAAGGCTCTCATAGACCTGAGTGGGACTGAGCCAGCCATCAGCACAGAGCTCCACGGTGGGTTTTAGGCTTGGCTTACCTGGTCAGAGAAGGCTACAGGTGTGCAATAGAGGTCCAAGCTGGAAAAACCTCTAAATAGGTAACAGTAAAAAACTGGGTATGGCCAGTCATAGAAAAAAATAGTTTATAAAAATAATAAAGTAAAATTTTAAAGAAAGTAAAGTAATACAAAAACATCACAAGGATGGAAAATGTAGATTAATCAAAAGATATTAATCTACATGGAAGAGTCAGAAAGTATTTTGCTTTTATTTCTGTTGTCTTAAAACAGCAATAACTGTCTCACTGCATAGACCTGGCTGGCCTGAAACTTGCAATGCAGACCAGGCTAGCTTCAAACTTTAGTAATATCCTTTCTCTGTCTCCCAAGAGCTTGGATCACTGGAGTGTGCCACCTCACCTGGCTGACTTGAAAGTTAATACAGACAATTCAGTAAAGGCATTTACCTAGGAGTCTGAATATGTAATTATTGTTCATTTTTTTCTCAGAAATTATGTATTTTTTAAGTATCAAAATTATAGTTGACTGGCAATGGTGGCACATGCCTTTATACCTAGTACTGAGTGTAAACATAAGTTTCTGTCCTTCCTGGTCTCACAGCCATTTCAGTCCCAAAGAAACACACAGAGGCTTGTATTATAAATGGTTTGGCCTATTTCTCAGGCTTATTACTAACTAGCTGTTACAACTTAAGTTAACCTATAGTTCTTATTTATGTTTAGCCACATGGCTTGGTAACTTTTCTCAGTGCAGAATTCTCATCTTGCCTCCTCCGCATCTGGCTGGTGACTGACTCTGCCTTTCCTCTTCCAAGAATTCTCTTGATCTGGTCACCCCGCCTATAATTCCTGCATGGTTACTGGCCAATCAGCATCTTATTAAATGACAAATCTTTACCGTGTACAAGAGCATTATCCCACAGCAAATGGGGAAGCTGAAGTACTCGGATCTTTGTGAGTTTGAGGTCAGCCTGGTATACAGAGGGAGTTCCAGGACAGGCTCTAAAGTTACACAGAGAAAACCTGTCTCCAAAAACCAAAATAAATAAATTCAATTAATTAATAGAAATTGTTCGTTTGTTAGTAAAGTATTTGCATAGGTGCATTTTGATGGGGCACGAATGGAGTGATGTAGTACCATAACATTTGGCGGCTGTTCTTCACCCATTTGTTTCCCAGCTTCCTGTCTTCACTCTCAGCCAAACTGCTTGCTGGTTTTTCCTGCACCGGAGTTCAGAAATCCTTCCAACCTTCTCAAACTTGTCCAGTTGTCTCATTTCTGCTTTTAGTAAAATGGGATGTCTGTATTTCCCACGTGTTCTTATATCTCTGAACTCTACCCTTTTCCTCTTTGTTTTGTAATGCACGCACATGGTGGGTTCCCCCCTACACTTTATATGATTATTATTATTATTGTGTCTGTTGGTGTGTGATGTGGAGCAAGGACTTTATATGTGGAGATCAGAGAACAACTTCTTGGGGTCAGTTCTCCATTTTTCACTTCTATGAGGATCGAGGGATGAAATGAAGTCATCAAGCATGTCTACAAACTCCCTTATCCACTGAGCCATCTCACCAGATCCACGTGGTGTGGAATTTTAAAACCTGAAATGAGAAAAATGTCTCAGGGAACTGAGATGGCTCAGGATAAGAGTTGTGGTGGCGCACGCCTTTAAACCCAGCACTCGGGATGCAGAAACAGGTGGGTCTCTGTGAGTTCGAGGCCAACCTGGTCTACAGAGCAAGTTCCATCCAGTACAGGCTCCAAAGCTACATAGAGAAACCCTACCTCGACAAAAATAAATAAATAAATAAAAATAAAGATAAATACAAAACAAGCACATGTTGATCTTCCAGCGGACCCTGGCTCATTTCCCAGCACCCATGTGGCAGGTCACAGCAGTATGTAACTGCAGTTCCTGGGGATCCTGCCCTCTTTTGACTGCTGAGAGCACTAGGCACACATGTGGTGACATGAGTGCAGGCTAAACACCCATACATATAAAAATAGTCTCCTTGCCATCCAGTTCTTCTATCAGCCGAAAAACGCGTCCCAGACTTCCTAAATCTGGTTCTAGCCTAGCCTACCATACAACTCCTCTCCACCTCGCCGGCACTCACTGTTCATTTTGGCCTCCTGACAAGACAATCCCGACCCCCACATTCAGCATAGATCATTCTGATCCTGTTTCTGGGTGGCTTCAGAAAGCACTGCTACATTTTGTAGCGTTCTAGCACAAAAAAGTCAGCCCAAGCTTGAATGATTAACACAGATGGAATAGCTTCTCCACTGAACTCAAACCCCTCGTTCCTGGTAGTTTCTAAGGATGTGTACCTGAAGGACGTGGGTACCTTGCCAGTTAGACTAGGTACAGATCACAAAAGGATGAAAGAATAGCCTTTACACTGAGGGACTGAGCCTTCCGCACTGGAGCGCCCGGACAAGCCCCTGGCCCAGGGGTCGACCCCCATGAAATAAAGGGCTAGGAAGAGCCGCGCTATGTGCTCCTAGGCCAATTTTGTCCCGCCCGCTCTCCGTCTCCCGAGTGGCGGGCGGGGGTTGCGTCGCGTGCGTCCCCGCGCAGCCGCAGTGCCGGGAAAGTGGGCGGGGCCGGCTGTTGGCAGCAGTTGGCGGGGCCGGCAGGCGGCTGCACGTGCGGGCGGGGGCGATGCGTCACTGACCGGTGAGGCGCGGCTGAGGGGTCGCGGTTCTCCTGGTGCCCGGGGCCAGGGCGGTCCCCAGGCGGAGCCTTCTGCTAGGGGAGCCGGAGAAAAAGGGTGTCACGACTTGCACCGAGCCGGGGCCACGGGAGCGGGGGTTGGCGAGGGGAGCGTGGGGCCGGAGCGCGGGACTTCCCGCCTCCGCCCGCGACCGTCCGCGGGCTCTTCCCAGGGTGGGCACTGAGGGTCCTGTCCTTGCCCTGCCCAGGAGGAACGAGGATGAATATGACTCAAGCCCGGGTGCTGGTGGCCGCGGCGGTGGGGCTGGTGGTGATCCTCCTCTACGCCTCCATCCACAAGATCGACGAGGGGCACCTGGCCGTGTACTACAGGTGAGCGCCCCGTGCGGACAGCGCAGCTTCCTGAGCAGAGATCGAGTCCGAGGGGCACCGTGGGGTCTGGCAAGTTGTTCCCTCCGCGGCGGCAGGCGAGCGCTTCCACCCCTAGGAAGCGCTTTCCTCCCAGCTGTTGGAAGTAACCTTTGGCCGGGCACCTTTCAGGAGGCGGCCAGGTTAGTACCAAGTTCGTTCTGGGCAGAGGTGGGGACTCCTGAGGAGGGAAGGGAGTAGTCCCTGCCACCAAGATGACTAATTCCAACTCGTAGTAGTACTCATAGGTGTTTCATCTGCTGGCGATGCTTTTCGGGATCTCGCTAAGTTTTTTTTTCCCCTTCTTCATTAAAAACCTCCCAGATCTGGTTATGGTTCCCAAAGTCTTAATGACCATAACAGTGCTATGTCCCTAAAGAGATAAATATCTCCTTTCTCACTTTTTCCAAGTCAAGGTGAGGAAGAGTGTGGGCCATATTGCCGTCTAGTTGATTTGGCACGGCTTTTCTTCGGTATAAATTACCACCAGCTTCTTTTGGTATCGACTGATAAGAGAAGCCAGTTTGTGGAGAAGTCGTGATAGTGGTTTAATCAGAAAAAAACAGATTTTTGGTTATTTCCATCATGCCCCCCCCCAAAAAAAAAACCCTGGGATTTCTACTCTTGGATCCATTCCGAATCCTAGAAGAAGTACAATTTTAGTGGTGTGTCTTAACAGATGGAATTCTAGCATAAGAAATGCTAGCTTGGACCACATTTCCGTACAGTGTGTCATTGTCCTTCCGACAGGAAACCCACAAAGAGAATATATAGAGATACCACTCCCCCAAAATAAGTGAGGAACCTGAAACAGTCCATCTTCTTAACTGTGACTTTCAAACCTGTTTGTATAGTCATTAATGTGTGCATTTACTCTTCATTGTGTAAAATAGGATTTTTTAATATATTTGTGCCTAAACCCCTGCCCTTCATCATTTCCGGGGGGGGGGGGTCATAGTTCACATATTCTAGAAAGAGATGAACCAAGTCTTCCTCACCTATACTCTCAACCCTCTTGCCATCCATCTTTTCATTGCTATTTTTTGTTGCCTTTAAAAAGAAACTCTGTTCCCAGGATTTTAATGATGTATTAAAAAAAAAAAAACATTAACCGTAGAAATTTTCTTCTTCCTTGAAAGCTTATGTTTTCCTCTTTTTTTTAAACTTGGTGATTAAATGTATTGTTTTGACTTGGCCTCCTGTTATGTGCAATTAAGGTGCCTTAATTGAGAGTCATTAGAATTTTTCCATAAGTATTTGTCAGAAGCTAAAGACCTGAGAGGATTTTTGAGCCCAAGAGCAGTGCTAGAGACTCCGAGGTGGTTGGTGGAGCTTACGAAACAAGGTGCAACATTGGCAGTTGACATTGATGCGTTTTCACCTTTCTAAGGGGGGGGGGGTGTTTAAGGAGCGTTGTCCATGTTGAGTAACTCTTGGGACTAGTAGATTAGTAACTTGAGTAATAATGAATGTTTATAGCATTTTGGATGTAAAGAGAATTTCTCTTATTTACAGTTTTGTCAACTGAAGTATCTTTTTGCAGGGGAGGAGCTTTACTAACTAGTCCCAGTGGACCAGGCTATCATATCATGCTGCCTTTCATCACTACGTTCAGATCCGTGCAGGTGAGTGATTCCTAGGGCTTCCAGATAGACAGGTGTGACAGGAGTTGCCACACTGTGGGTGGAGATGGGTTTCCTTATTGCTTAAGCAAATGTTGGTATTTACTTAAATATGGAATGAAAGTTCAGAGTACAACTGTCATAGCACAAGGAATGATTTCGAATCACTTGCCTTGAAATGGAAGTGTGGACTAGGCAGCTTGTCAAGACTGACTTCTGCCGTCTGTATAATGGTATTAGCAGATCTTCTGTTACTTCAGTCAAAATGAAAGTAAGAATTCAAAAAATAATTAGAAATACAAATCAGTGATTACTTGGTTTAAGACTGTTTGGTTTCCAGAGAGGCAGGCTCCTAGGCTACTGTTAACATGGAGGAATGAATTTTTATACACAGCTTTTGTATATAAAAACTCACAGTTTTGCCTGGTGCATTAAACACACAGCATTTCAGACTATTTGAAATAAGTATTTGCTTCTTGCATAAAGTATCTTGGCTATAGGACATCCTTAGTAAATGTAGTTTGATAAACAAGATGGCAAAATAGAATTGGGCTCTAGCTAATTTTGCAAACTCAATGATCATAAATCTTTGTCAGTTTTATCTACCATCTACTGCAGATCTTTCAGGAAACAGGGAACGTCAATGTTATTAACATTACCACTTAAATTTTCAGCTTTCTGCTAAGTGAGAATGATTGTGAATCTCAAACTTTTCTGTGCCTCTCTGGGTTAGGGAAGAGCTCTGCTATTAAAGAGAAACCGGAAAGACATGGTGCTCTCTCCCTAGTCACAATGGTTTCCAGATTGGCTTCTCATATTTTAGTAAGACTTTTAAGTTTTTGTTTTTTAATTTAAAACCGTATTTTATGTGTAGCAGTACAGTTTACCTACTAAACAGCACTGTGATAGAATGAATTGATATAGTTTTAAAAGAACTAAAACGGGAAATGTTTTAGGTTATGAGACCCCTCCCCTAGAAGAGAGTGTTTATATTGCTTTGTGTCCCTTGGCAGAAGTATCAGCAACTAGCATTGTCTAATTCCTGCTGCACCTTTTACTCTTTCACGCATTGGCTAGTGTTGTCATTCTTTATTCACCATCTCTTTCTCTTTTCTGGCCTGCCCTAATCTTTTTTTTTCTTTGCCTTGGAACAATTACCTATTCATTCATTCATTCATTTATTTATTTATTTATTAAAGATTTCTGTCTCTTCCCCACCGCTGCCTCCCCTTTCCCTCCCCCTCCCCCAGTCAAGTCCCCAAAGAGCAATCAGGGTTCTCTGCCCTGTGGGAAGTCCAAGGACCACCCTGGCCTGCCCTAATCTTGCAGCCTTTTTTAGACTCCTCCCAGTTTCTTTCCTTTCCTGATGTTAGCTCACTAGCAGCTTTTAACAATCTTTTTTAATTTTTTTTATTTTTTATTATTTCTATTATTTTATTACTTTAAAAAATACCAATCCAAATTCCCACTCCCTCCCCTCC
>NW_026067893.1:15686727-15692147 GCF_014885135.2 Alexandromys fortis
CCCCCCCCCCCCCGTCTTGACTTCCTTGCTCATACTCTTACTTCTTCTACTCTTCAACTGGACCTTGGGAGTTCAGTCCAGTGCTCCAACGTGGGTCTCTGCCTCCGTTTCCATCTATTGCTGGATGAAGGTTCTATGGTGATATTTAAGATAATCATCAGTCTGACTACAGGGCAAGGCCAGTTCAGGCACCTTCTCCTCTATTGCTTAGGGTCTTAGCTGGGGTCATCCCTGTGAGTTCCTGGGAATTTTTCTAGAGCCAGGTTTCTTACTAACCCCGTAATGGCTCCCTAAATCAAGGTATCTCTTTGCTTGCTCTCATCTCTGTCCTTCCTCCATCTCGACTATCCCATCCCCTCAAGTTCTCCTCAATCCTCCCCTTCTCTCCTTCCTTCTACCTCCTGCCCCCATGCTCTCAAATTTTGTCTGACGATCTTGTCTGTTTCCAATTTCCAGGTGGGTTTATATATATGTTTTTCTTTGGGTTCACCTTATTACTTAGCTTCTCTAGGATCATGAACTATAGACTCCATGTCCTTTGTTTATGGCTAGTATCCACTTATGAGTGAGTACATACCATATTCGTTCACCATATGAGTAATAGTAAATAGTATATAGTAAATAGATTTTTAAATTTTCTTGCTTCCCAGAAAGCTGAAAAAGAACTGTATAACATAATCAAAGGAATTAAGGAAAACACCTTTTCCCCTCCAGTGCTAAGAGGTCAACCCTAGGGCTTAAACTCAGAGCCTTGAGCATTCTAGGCAAATCTCCACCACTGAGCCTGTATCTTTTGTGTTTTCTTTCCCCAGATTAGGCCTTGCTAGTTTTCAAGGTAGTATGAAGCTATTAGGTGACAGGGGCCATATTTCATAAAATAGCCCATTTTGTGTGCTTAATAAGGTGTACTGTGTCCAGAATATACGGCTGACCTATTTGAAACTTTAGCATACACAATAAGAGGTCAATTCTGATACAAGGTAGGTGTGATGTGGCAGAGGAATTAAGAACCAGATTATTGGTTCACTAAGGAGGAAGCAATATTGGTGTTGGTACTTACATTAAAAGGCCAGCTGGCCGGGGTGATGGTGGCGCACGCCTTTAATCCCAGCACTTGGGAGGCAGAGGCAGGCGGATCTCTGTGAGTTCGAGACCAGCCTGGTCTACAGAGCTAGTTCCAGGACAGGCTCCAAAGCTACAGAGAAACCCTGTCTCGGAAAAAAAAAAAAAAAAGGCCAGCTGAACAGAACATGTGAGAGAACAGTAGGTCCTGAATGAAAGCACCGACTCTAGCTTTGCTGTTGAGTTCAAGGGCAGCTTTGGTTCATCAAGTTCTTGTGTGTGAAAATAGTTACTCAACATCAGTGTAAGAGTAATAGTGAGGAATCCAAGTTCAGAACACAGACCTTAGAGTGTCACTTGTGAGTGAGCTGTGCAGTTTGCCATCTCAAGCCAGGTCTAGGCAATAAAACACTTAAGGAAAAATTTTCTGCCTACTAGTCGATAAGACATTGAATATTTCTTAGTGCATTTTGAGTCCAACTTTCTCATAAAACATGTAGTACTCAGGTCTTTGTAGGTATAGAAAGAAATAGCTAACTTGATAGGTGATCTTGGAGGCTGAATTCATGGCAGGACTCTCTTGTACTTACTAGCAGCAGATCTCCAGAGATTCCTCTCTGGGATCAGCAGGGTTTGTTTGTTTGTTTGTTTTGGTTTTTAAGACAGGGTCTCTCCTGGAGCTTACTGTGTAGACTAAGCTGGCCTCAAATTCACAGAGATCCAACTGCCTCTTTCTCCAGAGTCCTGGGATTAAAGGTGTGCAACACTATGCCTGGCCAGATCAGTATTTTGTTGTTATTGTTGTTGATGATGATGATGATGTCTTTGTTGTTGTTGTTATTTTTCTCTGTAACAGCCCTGACTGTCCTAGAACTTGCTCTGTAGACCAGGCTGGCCTCAAACTCACAGATATTTCTACCTCTGTTTCCCAAGTGCTGGGATTAAAGGCGTGCAAGTTTTAATGAGCTATTTTTTCCTTCCCAGACAACACTACAAACAGATGAAGTTAAAAATGTGCCTTGTGGAACAAGGTAAGTTTCCTCCTTTGTGACTGACAGCCCTTTATTTACTTTCTTTATATTTGTTTATTTTGGTTTTTTGAGACAGGCACTAGCTCTTGTAGACAAGATTGGCTTTGAACTCAGGGAAATCCACCTGCCTCTGCCTCCCGAGTGTTGGGATCAAAGGCGTGCACCACAACTGCCTGGCTTACTTTCTTTAATTCTACTGAAGTTCGCAGTAGTCACTTGAGAAATGTTTGTTTGTTGTGTTTTTGAGTCAGACGTGCTCTGGCTTTGTGTCCCCGGTTGGCCTGGGACTTTGTATGTAGAGTAGGCTGGCATCAAACGTGAAGCAGTCCTGCTGCCTCTGTTTCCCAAACCTGAGATTCTAGGTCTATGTCGACATGCCTGCTAAGACACTTCCATGTAGTCATGACAGCAACAGAGATTTCTGTGCTGTGAGTTACTTGAATGAAGCTGCAAATGGGAGCATTCCATCTTAGGGTGTTAATGAAAAGATTGGAGTTTTAGACAGGCAGACAACTGTATATTAGCTTAACCACACCTGTGTTACTATTTTAATTGGCAGGAAAATGAAGCAGAAAGTATAGAGTTCACATAGTCCTTGCCCTCTGCTGACACCTTGATTAGCTTCTCGAAGCTTAGTTCCATAAAGTCAGGGAGTAAGATCTATGTTACAGTTATTGTTAGAATTTAAAATTGTGTGTGTGGCCCAGAACTTGTCCCTGAATTGATGCTTAATAAAAGATTACTTAAAATCATTCCACTTGTTTTTATAATGTTAAATGTCCTCTAAATGAGAGTTTCTGAGTCAGTAGGTCTTTAATAGAATTTATGTTTCGAGTGAAGACCCTTTTGCTCTAAAGGCCTCTAAAAATTGTTCTAAAAAGGTTGAGGGCAAGAAAGGAAATGAGGCTTGGGGTATCACTGAAATATACTTCCTCCGTTAAATATATATCAAGTTCTCCATAGGTTTTAAATGAGGTTATCAAGTTCTCCCTAGGTCTGTCTATAACTTATTTGTATTTTGTTGCTTTTATTGTGGCTCTGGCTCACACTTTTTCTGTTTTTGTTTGTTCATTTGTTTTTAGTGGTGGGGTCATGATCTATATTGACCGAATAGAAGTGGTTAATATGTTGGCTCCTTATGCAGGTATGTTACCTATCTTCTGTGTTTGTGAAATTATAAACAGTGTTTATAACTGAGGAAGGAAAGTACTTTTTAAAGTTTTACTACTTCAGTGAATACTGATAAATATGAAAGAATAATGATGAAAATATTTCCAAGAAATAGATGTAAAAACACATCACAAGTTATGGACAGAATTAGTTTTCAGTAATCTTTTTTTAAATGTATATGAGTGCTCTGTTTGCATTTATGCCTGCATATCGGAAGAGGGCATTAAGTCTAACCATTGATGGCTCTGAGCCACCATGTGGTTGATAGGAATTAAACTCAGGACCTCTGGAAGAATAACTGATGCTTTTAACCGCTGAGTTGTCTCTCCAGCCCTAGTTTTCAATAATCTTAGGAGCTACTCCTCTCTGAATTTACTGTTTTTAAAAGCAAGTGTTTTTAGAAAAAGAAAGTGGCATTGCATCCAGTTATGGTGAGGAAGAATTTCCTTGAATCCTAAAGATCTATAACTGATCAATTTCCTTGGGTCACACTCATTTGTCTGTGTAGAAAAATCTTTTCTAGTTGAGATTTGCCATAACTTGCAAAGCAATCTGAAAGTCTGAAATTATACTTGAAATATATAAATGAAAGCATTTTCTTGATAAAAGATGAACACTCACAGAGATAAAGAGGATACATATTCTTTAAAGAACAGGGCTGTCAAAGAAGATGGCTCGGTTGGTGTGCAAGCATGAGGACCTGAATTCAATCCTCAGCACCTAAGATAGTGTACATGCTTAAGTTCAGTGCTGCAGCAGAAGCAGGAAGATCCCTGAGGTCCAGTGGCTAGCCAGTCTAGCCTAATGATTGGGAGACCCAAGAATGACACCTGAGATTGGTTTGTGGGTGTGTGAATGTGTGTGTACACACACTCAAGTGCATTGCATTCACATAAGGAATTTAATTGCAAGTTTTGAGTGTCTGGTCTTTATCCTTGTTAATGAATTGGCAAGAGCTTTAAAAAAGTGAAGATGGCAGCCTCTGCCCTAAGGATATTTTCATTGTACTTGAGAAGACATGATTGAAGTATAGGATCATGGTAGTTTCACATTACTTGTATAGACACAGATAGTGGAAAGATTTCAGAGTATATTATTGTCAAGTAGTTTTAAATGACATTTTTCAGAGGTTATTTTTCTCATGGTTTTTCATCTTCAGTCAGCCTTCCATTTCTGTGGCTTTAGCGTTCACAGGTTTAACCAAGCACATATCAAATATACTCAGGGGAAAAGCTGAATCTATACTAAAGTCATTTCCCCAAGCTATACAGAGTAGTAACTATTTATATGGTAAATTATATTGCATTAGATATTATGTAATCACCTAGACGTGATAACGTGTATAGGAGAATATACATTCAATTTAATATGAGACTTACACACTGTAGATTTAGTATCTCTGTAGGGTCTTGGAACCATTACCCCCACAGATACCAACAGATGACTGTGTTCCCTGATCACAAATTACTGGAATGGATTATGATTCAGAAATGAAAAAGAGGAAAGCTGATGGCTCTCTCCCTACAGATAGACACACTTTTAGATCACTGTTTCATTTGGAAGATGATGAAACCATGTCTTTAGGAGTTATTTATCAACAACTGTTCCATTAACTATGACTTAGAATCCAATTCTATCTAATATCTAAGTAGGAAGACCAGTGGAGCAAATGTTTGAGTGTGAAAATAGTTGCAGAAGGCAGCGTGCTTTATAGGTAGAACAGAGGTTCTGACACGGTCTGGTATGTACCTTTAGGGATATTTCTGGAAGTTCCTGGTTCTTAGTTTTTTGAGGTGGGAAGTGGAGGGTGGGGGACAATCAAGCACCAATGTATGTAAGTTGCCTAATGTAAAGCCTAGTAAACGACAGTTCCTTCCCTGGTATCCAGAGACTTTAAGCCTTTAAATCTATGCTTGAGGGTTTTTAAGTTAACATATAAAGTAGTGCATTTCATTCCAGCATTTCCATGCATGTCATATTTTATTCTCATTTGCTCCCTTCCTCCATGGCTCTTTTCCCCTGTCCCCTGTCTCCTCAGCTGGTTCCCTTCTTCCAGATAATCCTCCCTTCTTTATGTCATGTGTATTTTCATTGCTCTTTCTCCCTTAGATCTCGCCCTCACCCCTCATGATCATCTTTTTTTTTTTTTTTTTTTTT
>NW_026067893.1:15692164-15754699 GCF_014885135.2 Alexandromys fortis
TTTTTCAGACAGGGTTTCTCTGTGGCTTTGGAGCCTGTCCTGGAACTAGCTCTGTAGACCAGGCTGGTCTCGAACTCACAGAGATCCGCCTGCCTCTGCCTCCCTAGTGCTGGGATTAAAGGCGTGCGCCGGCATCCTCTTGATCATCTTTCTAGTTGTATGAACACACACACACATACATACACACGCATGTACAATATTAATCTAGGTTCTAAGTATGAGAGAAAATTTGCAGTGTTTTTCTTTCTGAGTCTGGCTTATTTCACTTAACATAGTAGTTTCCAATTCCATCTATCATGAAAAGGTCATATTTTCATTTTAATTTACACCTATGTAAAATTTTATTGTGTATATACACTTCACTTTAAAAAATCCATTTGTCTGTTGATGAACACCTAGTCTAGATCCATCTTCTGACTGCTGTGAATAGCACAGCAATATGCGTGGAAGCTGAAGAAGATCCTTCAGGAATACCCAGGGAGTGACACAGCTGAGTTCTGTGATAGTTAAAATGCTGATCTCCATAAAGTCTGCTCAGTAAAAATCACCTTTTAAAAAATTCTACACATTTTTATATATTTTAAAATTGCATATGTTTATATTTGCAGCAGCTTCCTTTTACTCTTGCTGTTCTTCAGTTCGGTCTCTCTCTTTTCTTCCTTTTTGGCTTTTTGAGACAGATGTTTTTCTGTGCAGCTTTGGAGCCTGTCCTGGAACTTGCTTTGTAGACCAGATTGACCTCGAACTCACATAGCCGGCCTCTGCCTCCCAAGTGCTGGGATTAAAGGCATGCGCCACCACTGCCTGGTCAGTCTTTATCTCTTAACTACAATTTTGCTTTACAGCTTGTACTTTCCTACTTCTCAGTTCCTCTTCACACTGCTGCACCAGTACACATCTGACTGTGTCATTCCTTCCTTAGTGTCGACAATCTGTCCCTTCCTAGTATGGAATTTGAGGTCTTCTGTTAATGTTGTAAATGTAAGAAAATGTGTTAAATTGAGCCCAAAAAGTGTAAGGTCTGTGAGTTGTGCTTTATGTTTTTACTATTTTGATAGTTTTCCTCATGGATAATAAATCACTTTATTATTGCTGAATTTCAAGATACTTGGGTCATTGTTGAGCGAAACAAACATGGGTTGTATTCTCCTTCAGTGTTTGACATTGTGAGGAACTACACTGCAGATTATGACAAGACTTTAATCTTCAATAAAATCCACCATGAGCTGAACCAGTTTTGCAGTGCCCACACACTTCAAGAAGTTTACATAGAATTATTTGGTAAGTGTTAATTTGTTTTAAATATATAAATAGACAATGATTAGGAATATTTTTAACTTAAATATTAATGCTGTAATGTTAGTAAACCTTGGGCCATTTGAGCACTTTCTCTGAATTTTTAATAGAGCAAGCATCTCTAAAATACTTTGTTTTTAGTTAGTAATAATTTCTTTGTTTCTTTTTTCTTCTCTCTCTCTCTGTCTCTGTCTCTGTCTCTCTGTCTCTTTCTCTCTCTGAGATACTGTCTTACTATATAGCCCAGACTGACTTCAGACTTACAGGGATTAGCCTGCTTCTACCTTCCAAGTGCTGGGATTAAAGGCTTGAACCACCACACCACATAAATGATAATTTCTTATATAACTTGGTAGGAATTAGAAAATCTTCACACGCTATATTGTTTTCACTATACTTTATTAAAGCTTAGAAGTATATGTTTGGGAGTATGCTGGCTAGTTGTATATCAGCTTAACACGAACTAGAGTTATTTGGGAAAGGCAACCTCCGTTGAGAAAATGACCCCACCAGATTGGCCTGTGGGTGAGCCTATGGAGTATTTTCTTGATTGATGATTGATGTGGGAGTATACAGCTCATTATGGGTGGTGCCACTCCTTGGCTCACAGTCCTGGGTGCTTTATCAAAGCAGACTGAGCCAACCACTAAACAGTGTTCTTCTGGAGCTTCAGCTTCTGTTACTGCCTCCAGGTTCTTGCCCTGCCTTGACTTCCTTAGCGATGGGCTGTAAGTGAGGTGAAATAACCCTTTCCTTCTCAAGTTGCTTTGGGTCATGGTGTTTTATTATAGCAATAGACACTAAGACAAGGGTGTTTCTTAAGATCCACTTCCATGCATTTGGAATTCAGGATTTGTTAGGAGGACAGGAAGGATTTGGTATGTAGTTGTATTTACAACTATGATTATTTCATATAAAGGATACAGATAAAAACTAGCAAAAGTAAAAGTTGTAATGATGAAGTCAAAAGAAAACCACATGTAGAATCCTCTGGTAGTGGAGTCACCCAGGGTGTGCTTACCTCCCTTAGTAACAAGGTACAAACACATATGAAATATTGACTGCTGGGCAAGCTCATTAGCCACTCAGCACCTAGCAGATTTCACTGGGGTTGATCATATAGACACTCTCTGCCAACTACTTAACAAATGTCTAGGCTCCCTCAGGAAAACTAGTGCTGAGCACAAACCACACTGTATAAACAGGCAGTATGGCACCTTTTACTAGTTCTGGCATGGTGTTGGGAGTCCTGTCCAGATCCAGACTCCAAAGGGCTACAGTCCCAGGCCTGTAAAAGTTTCACTTGAGATAATGAAATTATCTCTGACCAGGGAATTGGGTTTGTCACCTTTAGTGTTCACCTCTCCTTCCTGGAATTCTTAGTTTATTTCTCAGAGTGAGGTATGGGAATAATTAATCAATTTAAAGTTTACCAACTAGGGGCTGACAAGATGGCTTAGTGAGTAAAGGGGCTTGCAATGAAACCTGATGACCTCAGTTCAATCTCCAGGCTCTACACAAAATAAATAAAATATAATTAAATCAATTGTTTGCTTTTGATGATTGACAGGTGCTGCAATGCTTGATTTGTTGCTTTAATAATGGTGAAACTACCCTTGACGTGATAAAAGTTCATCCATTGTAAGATCAATAAAGTTAAGGCTCTTTATGGTGTAACTTACCTTTATTTAATCCAAAGTGATAACAAGGTGGTAATCAACAGAAAAGACATAGAGTTATTTGGATAAAGATTTACTTAAAAAATTACATTATGAGAATCAAGATACATAGCACAGATATGGCTTATCTACAATCCCAGCACCTAGGAAGCAAAGGGGATTGTAAATTTAGACCAATCTGAGCTATCAAAGGAATAAGGCATGCATTAAGAAACTAAATATATTTATTCAAAAACTGCTTTTAGCCAATAATTATTAATTCAGTAAAAATGTAAGTTATCCAATAAATACATTGATCCAAAGTTAAATTGAACTTACTGAATAAACATCTTGGGGTAAACTTAGAATGGCTGTCTATCATAGTTCTTAATAGGTAATTTCTTAAGAAGAAAAATGCTTTGTATTCATCTCATTTAGACTTAGTATATATTTTATTTGTCAGTTGTTTAAGCTCTGTTAAAGAACAAGACTGGAATCTGTTCTGGTGTTGATTAAAAATAACCGAATATCATGAGATTTGTTGTTCTTGACTTGAAAAAACAGATCAAATAGATGAGAACCTGAAGCAGGCACTGCAGAAGGACTTAAATGTCATGGCCCCAGGTCTCACGATCCAGGTAAGCTCCGGAATTTCTAGGGACATTCTGGGGAAGTTTTTAGAGCTTCCAGTTGAATACTTCCATGTGGTTGGTTATGCAGTTACTTAATCAAATCACTGTGGTAATTTGACTTGTGTCCCTGTGGAAATGAGAAGTGTGCTGAGTGATGTTTTCTGGTGAATTTTAGGAGGATAATTCAAAGCTCTTATGAAGAACTAAATTCATATTTCTACCAAATATGAGTTCTTTTTAAACACAGTAATGGTTATTAACCAGTATTAAAGTATACCTTGCCTTCAATAACATCATGAAAAAGGAGCTCAAATGTAAGAATTAAACAACAGTTCTTGACAAAATAAATGTGGCAGAGTATGAATTGTCCATTAGACAGTGATTGCTTTGAGAGTGTCTACAGAATGAGTCCCAGGACAGCCAGGGCTGCTACATAGAGAAACCCTGTCTCTAAACAAAACAAAAATCGGCACATTAATAAAGAATTAATTAAGAAATTAATTTTAAAAAGGTATGACGTGGAGCACTATATTAAGTAAAGGTATAAGAGAGTGGGTACCCTTGTCAAAGTGTATTTTCTGTATTTGTTGGATGGATATCTTATGAGAACTCTATTCAGTTTATCACCCCAGTTATTGATTAGGTGATTTGCTGTGCTTTGGATTTTTGTTTTAATGTATACATATGGGTGTTATTTTTCTGCATGTATGTCTGTACACCATGTATGTGCCTGGTGTCCTCAGACTGGAAGAGGGAGTCAGATCACTTGGAACTGGAGTTACAGTGACTTCTTGTGTTCCTGTTTGTATTCCTTTTATTTCCTTCTCTTACTGAGAGTGAAGACGCTGGATACCCTGGACTATTCTTGATCTCACAGCAGATTTCCTGGTCCTCTGGCTCTTACAGTCTTTCTGCCCCTTTTCTGCAATGCTCCATGAGCCTTAGATGTAGGAATTATGTTGTGGATATTGAGATCAGGCTCAACCAGGTTGCCATGGGTTTAGGTGACCTATGGGTACCTAAAAAGGACTTAGTTCATTGTCTGCCTCTGCAGTTACCCCTTTTAGACCAGCAGAGCCAGGTAAACCCAGGCAGTCTAAAGAGAGGCCTAGCATGCCATTTTCCTCCCCAGTAAGCCCCCAAGCAGCCATTCCAGAGTAACAAGATCACAGTGGGTAATATGCCTGTGGGCCTTGGATGAGAGGTAGACTTATCTCACTGGAAAGTTTGAGAAACTGTATTTGCTCATAGAATTTATTGTAAAAGAAAGAAACTATCACACTGTTTTAGCCATCTCTGTACCAGATCTTTCCATGGTCCTAAATCATGATAGGGACAATGTTAAGGTGGTTGTCATTCTGGTCAAATCCCTATCATGGACTTATGAGCTCTGCTTTAGCATCCAAAGACTAGCTACCTACATTTGGAAACTATTTTTCTGTTTGCAGACCTTAAAGGGTTTTGTTGATCCTGGCCATGGAGATTTGTCTAGGCGCAGACAAGATATTCTTTTCACCTGTTCCTACTGTTCAGGCCCATCAAGCCAATTCCAGTAAGGAGAAGGATTGGGTTGGGTCACGTGCAGTTTTCCTGGCCGAATCAGAGCCATAATAGCCTTGTCTGAAGCGCTTGTTCCCAGAAGGTATATGGCATCCAAGTAGCAATAGCTCCCCTTTCCCTATTATTGGTATATTGGGGGTTCTTTGGATGGAGACATTTTTCTGAAGCCAGTGAGCAAAAAGCCCATTCACTGGGAGCTGTGACTTCTGCTCTGAGGGACATGGATCTCCAAGGTCATTTTTGAGGAGCTGTTGCTAAAGTGTTTGACAATCATGAAGTCATTGAAAAATTTCCCTGTTTTGTTGCTACTTCATAACTGTAATTTTGCTGTTATGAATAGTAATGCAAATATTTGATATGCAGCCCCAAAAGGGTCTCAACCCAGAGGTTGAGGACCACTGCCTTAGATCATCTCTCTGAGCCCTCTAAGCAAGAATAAAATGAGGATTCCACCAAGGCAGATGTGACTTAACCCAAAATACCTGTACTTCTCCAAAGACAGGAGCAAATACTTGATTTTCTCCACCTCTGCCTTAGGTTAGAGAGGATACATCCACCAACCTCAGCCAATAGTTTGGGAGTTTATCACTCATTTTACATGATGAATTATACTTACAGATTACAAAGTATTCCGTGCTTGTTCTTTGAAAGCCACTGCCAACTTTCATGAGGTTCTTGGGCCCCTCCCTGGAGAAAACAATTGGTGATCTCTCTGTCCTGATTATGGTAGTAGGGAACTTGGAAGAGATTTCACAGACAGAATGAAGAAGTTGCTTACCTCCATCCTGTTCTTTTTGAGGTGTTTCTACCAGTAAATAGTGACAGTTGAGCAAAGAAGAGAGGTGTGTTGTTTGTTTGATATTTTAGGGTTTGTTTGTTTGTATCTTAAATATAATTTTTATGTGCATTGGTGTGAGGCCATCAGATCCTCTGGAACTGTAATTATATACAGACAGTTGTGAGCTGCAGGGTGCTGGGATCTGAACCTCGGTCCTCTGGAAGAACCTCTGAGCCATCTCTCCAGCCCCTTTAGTTTTGTTTTTAAATGAGGAAATAAGTGGTTTTCTTCTAGAGCTGTGTAAAGGTTGGTTATTTGTTTTTATAATTAAGAAATTACTTATGTATTCGGATGTTTTGCCAGCATGTATGCCTCTGCACCACAAGGAAGACTTCTGGATGCTCTGGGACCAACATTCCTAGCTAGTTTTGAGTCTCCATGTGAATCAAACCTGGGTCCTCTAGCTCTCTTAACTATTGAACATCTCTCCAGCTCTCACAGGTGGAGGTTTTTTAGGTCATCAAAAGTGTGACTAATGCTGCTTCTGTTTTTATTGGGGATCCCACCCAGGATGCTATTTCTTAGGGACAGAAATCCCCTTATGATTTTTTTTTTCTACAACAGTAGAGAATTCCTCCATTTTATAAAATACTTAAGCAAATGCTTATGAATTTTTTGTAGTCTTTTAAAATAGTCTTTCCTTGATCTGTACCACCAGTTTAGAGACTGATAGAGTTCTGTTGTTGTTTTTGTTGTTTTACTGTAGATAGGGTTAAGAGATTAACCCTGAGTGAATTGGGAAAGAAAGAATTGTTGAAAGTTATGGACTGGTGAAATGACTCAGCGATAAATGTAAAAACTTTTTTTAAAAAATTGAAAGTTTTGAAATTAAAAAAAAATAAGATTCATGTGCTTAAATGCTTTGTTACTTGAACATTTAGCCAGTTGACTTAGGTGCGTGCATTATCTATCAGTGGCAGGTGCAGGATGTTTAGTTAGTAAATGCAAAAGCTTCCAGAGATAAGTTCTTAGTGTAGGGAAGTCAGCCTTCTAAAGGACCACATTCCAAGTAGATACTCGAATTATGCCAAAGTTCACTTTGATTAGAACAACAATAAAGAATGTCTACAAATACAGGGAAACTTTGTTCTAAGTGAGACTCTAGAAAGAAAGAGTGCCAGCTCTCGGTTGCCATTTATTAACTACAGCCGTGTTCTCAACTGCTGCGACCCTTAGTACAGTTCCTCATGCTATGGTGACCCCAACCATAATATTATTTCATTGCTACTTCATAATGTTGCTACTGTTATGAATCACGGTATCTCATATGCAGGATATCTGATAAGTAACCCTTAAAGAATCACAGCCAGGTTGAGAACTGCTGTCTACAGCTTTGGGCTGCATTTACACCCAGTACAACACATTCCAACTTTCGGCAGTGATCTTTTTCTTGCCAGACATGGTATTTAGTTGTACTTACTGACTGGAATTTTCACATGCTCTTAACCTAATTTACCCCTCAGCCTTGTTCCTTTGACTGACTTCTCTTTCTTTGGTTTGCAAGTTTGAAATGGAAAGCAAAATTGTCCAACTACAGAGCCTTGTAAACTGTCTTCTAAGGAAAACTTAACTGGTTTATTTCCTCCATGAGTAAGGTGGCTTTCTCTTGAGGTTAGACCCCATTTAAGTAAACTGGTGTGACAACGTACAAAGTAGATTTGCTAGTGGGATCCCTATGCAAATTAGTGGGGAGCTGTGTTACAGTTGTCATTTACTCTAGGCTCATCTGAGGAGCTCATCTTTAGGAGGCATGGTTAAACACTTTTGTTGCTGCCTCTGTTGGGAGTTGCTGTTTTTTGGTAGGTCTGCCCATGTAGCCCAATATGAGCTTGAACACCCTCTTGATCCTCTTGTCTTCATCTTGGATGATGTGTGTGTTCTACCATGCCTGGTTTAAAGACCATTTTTCATATATATTTGACTTTCCTTTTTTTTTTTTCTTTTTTTAGGCTGTACGTGTTACAAAACCCAAAATCCCAGAAGCCATACGAAGAAATTTTGAATTAATGTGAGTAACACTCATGGACTCCTATTATTTCTCTTTAGAGCTATTTTCATTTTAATATAGCAGTCTAGGGAAAATGTGGAAGGAAAATGCTCGGTCTGAGATTGGTTAGTCATGTTACTTTTTGTATCTTAATGCCCAGCAAATACTTACTAGGTTTCTCTTTATGGACATTTCCAGAACAGTCCTCAGAGATACAGTTTGCTGTGAAATGATTAATTATAGTTTTATCAGAGTTGCACAATAGCCTGGAATGGAGTATAACAAAGGTTTATTTATTTGGGGATAAACTCACAGTAAGGGAAGCAATCCGCAGTCCTCAGTGTGTGCTGGGAACTGGAGCCAAATCCAGCAGAAAAAAAGAGCCATGCTTTTCATCTGCTTATAGTACAGGAGACCATGCCCAAAGTGGGCCGGTATCTTAAAAGACTATTGGTTGAAGGAGTTCCTTCCTACAACACTTCCCCCTTTTGTCTAAATAAGAGAGTTCTAGGCCTAATACAAAACTGTATACAATAAGAACAGATACCAAATAAAAAGTTTTTTGCAGCCCGATAAACCTCTCTGCCAACACAATAATCTGAATCAGACGAAATCAAACTGAATTAGAAAAAGCCCAGGTTTAATGGATACCAGCTTTCCTGGGTGGCATTTCAGCCCCCGAAGAGGGAACAGGGAAGGAAGACCAGAAAACCATGTGTTTATTCTCTGGGTTGCTGTTTAAATACCCTGTGGGTGTGGTCTTGAGCATCTCTGAAGAGGGGTCATCGTTTGGGTGGTTTTCTTGGGGGTAGAGTCTGAACTGAGGCAACTCCCAAGGGAGGGGGCTTGGGATGGAATGTTCCACCCAAACATTCCAGACTCTTTGGGTATATGGATACCAGGGGCTGGGGTGAAGCCTTAACCCAAACTCCAAGTATTGTCCAGGGAAAAGAAGAAGCAAAAACATACATAAAAATTAATTACAACCAGCATGAACAACATCAAACAAGAAACATATGCTAAATGTTTCAATAGTTATTCTATCCTAAGGAGTCTAAGTCTCATTAAAAACAAGAGGAAAGTAACTATGACTATCTAGTCTTCAGTCCCATCAAAGACCTGAGAAAGGAAACAATATTACCCCAGTAAATAGGAAGTGCAATCAAGCAACTTCCAAAAGTTGCAAGAAATGATAGAGATAACAGGCTACTTGGGTAGTCACCCAAAGTCTCATTTGCAACGTTGGGGCAACAAACTTTGGCTAAGGCCTAAAGTATCTGACAGACCATTATGAATGGAGCCTTGAATGAAATATTAATTAAACAGTGTTGAAAAGAATGCCCCTTTTGTTACCTTATGGTAAGAAGAGATAACCTTGGGGCTGGATAGATGACTCAGCAGTTAAGAGCACTGACTGCCCCTCTAGATGCCCCAGGTTCAATTCCCAGCACTCACATGGTGGTTCACCACTGTCTCTGACTCCAATCCTAGGGGATCTAGTGCCCTCTTCAGGCCTCTATGGGCACTGCAAACACTTTGTACAGACAAGAAGGCAGACAAAACACCCATACATATTTTTTTTAAAAGATTTATTTATTTATTTATTTTATTTACGGTGTTCTGTCTGCGTGTGTGCCTGCAGGCCAGAAGAGGGCACCAGATTTCTTTACAGATGGTTGTGAGCCATTATGTGGTTGCTGGGAATTGAACTCAGGACCTCTGGAAGAACAATCAGTGTTCTTACCATCTGAGCCATCTCTCCAGCCCCCATACATATTTTTTAAAGGTTTTTTTTTTTTAATGAGTATATACCTATTTGGTATAAAACTTAGGGTTTTTTGTTTTGTTTTTGTGATAATCAAATCTAGGTCTTTACACATTGCCTGTAGGGAGGTCTTACCTGAATCTGAGTTGATGTCTAGGTATCTTCCCTATTTTTTTCTTTTTCTTTTTTTTTATTTTTTAATTTCTTGAGACAGCGGTTCTCTGTGTAGCTTAGGAGCCTGTCTTCAAACTTACTCTGTAGACCAGGCTGGCCTTGAACTCACAGAGATAGATCTGCCTCTGCCTCTCAAGTGCTGGGATTAAAGGTATGTATCACCACCACCTGGCTGGTATCTTTCTTTTTTATGTCTCTAAAATTGATTAGAAAGAAGTTATAATCAATTTATAAGTGTTTTAGAGGACCTCTTTATGATGATACTTACAATCTTTGAAATAGCAATATTCTCATAGAGTATATATGAAAAGAAGAAACAAACAACTTTAGAAATTTTGGCTGTTGGGAAGAAATAAGAGATGATGCTAAATTAAAATAATTACAAAAACCAGGAATACAATAGATGAGGGCCAGGGATGTGACTTGTGGCAGAGTGGCAGAGTGCTTGTTTGCCTGACATAAACAAGGCTGAATTAAGTCCTCAGGGCACACGCATGCATGTGAGTGCATATATACACTCAAACACACACAGCCAGAGAATATAGCAAGTGTCCAAGGGAATAGTAGTACTTCTTTGTAGTGTATCCTGAATCCTTTGTGTTCCTAGTCTCTTCGGTTGTGCAGTTTTATTTCTCCTGTTTCATTTAGAGCTGTACTTTAAGAGTATAATGCATAAAGTATCAAGCTGGGAGGTCGGTTATGAATCTGAGCTGCTAATAGAAATGCTGTTTATTCAAGGATCAGGGTATCTTAAACTTTAGATATGAACGTTTCTACAAATGAGTTATATGGGTTCTCTCCTTCCCTCCTTCCATCTCTCACGCCCCTCCTGTTTTTTCCTTTTTCCTCCTCCCCCCTCTCTGTCCCTGTTCAGAAGGGTCACATGCGAGAAGTTTGAACCACACTTTCAAACCTGCATGTTACTGTGCTTTATCCCCAGAACCAGAAAGAGGGAAGAGGGAGGAAGGAAAAGGCAGAACCTTTTCTGATTTGTATGTTTTACTTTGCAGGGAAGCAGAGAAGACAAAACTTCTTATAGCTGCACAGAAACAGAAGGTTGTGGAGAAAGAAGCTGAGACAGAGAGGAAAAGGGCAGTTATAGGTACTTGGATTTATTTGTGATGAATGTCTCTGACTATAGGTACTGTGACTTTGTCCTGTTTTTTTTTTTTTTTTTTATCAGTTTCTTGTTTGATAATGAGGGGATTCAAGACAGCATTATGTTAAGTGGAGAATTCCAGAAACTTCTTTGTATATCTAGATGTCCTTAAATTTAAAAGTAAGCAAAGCCAGTAGGTAATGAAGTGTAGCCCACTTAATTTTCAGTTTGTAACATAATTCATTCTGGTGAACTGCTGAAGAGTTACTTTCTAGTTTGTATTACTATAGCATGCTGTGTGGCTGTCCTTTTCAGTGTCTCTGCACACATGCAGGAGTTTTCCTAGAGTAGTATGGTTCAGCATGGGGGCATAGGACAGTTCCTGTCTCCAGCTTATTTTCCTGAACCACATGAAACAGGCCAACTACTGAGAGAATTTAAGATCTTAAAGCATCTTCACACACTTAAGTTTTTAAATGTCAAATCTAATAATTTAAGAGCTTATAATTTTATGTTTTAAATTTTACTTTTCTAGTAATTCATTTTTGTTGTAATTTGTAATCTATTGGTTCATACTAGATTGGAAGTCAAGAGAAAAGGGTATTTTGGGGTAGGTTGTTGTAGAGAACATTCCTCAGAGCAGAACTGCTGAATCACAGTGTGTGCATATGTTCAGGTTGCTCTTGCTGCCAAACTATTCTCTCCCTGGTTCCTCCATCTTGTCTGTCTTCAGCATTGTATTCTGGTTTCTGTACTGCTGTATTGAATTCTCCTTTATGTCCTCATCACCTTTTGGAGTTACCATACTTCAAACATTTGTTTTGTCAGTTCAGTGATAGACAGTATAACATATATTTTCAATTTTAATATCTCTGATTATTGGTAAAATTGCTTATTGGGTTTCTTTTCCCTCTAAGGTGTATTAACCTTTTAGTATCTTAAGCCAGTTATTTGAAGGCTTTTTTTAAGGCTGGTTTATGGTGTTCTTTCTGTGTTTGAGTCATGATCCTTCCCCATATTTATGTACTGCAAATTATCTTTTCTTTGAGTTATATAAATTTGATTTTCACATAGTCTAGTTCATCAAAAATTCAGTGGTTTCTGCCTTATCTTGTTTACAAGTTCTTTTGCCTCCACAGGTACCAATTTTATTCAAAGTATTTAAATTTCTGGGTTTTTTTGTGTATGGACCTTTAATCCATAAGGGATTTATATTAATGTTTAATGTGACAGAGATTCGGCTTTACTTTTTTCAAATGGCAATCAAGTTATCTCAGAGTATTAATTAGTTCATTATTTCCTCTTTTTGAATGCCATTTATGTTATACAGTAAGATATTACATGTAATTTGTTTTTATCTTAAGATCTCTGTTTTAACTCCTCATTCTGAAGTATCCCTGTTACTTTTTCCCTTAGCTGTTCCTGTTGGTTGTAATTGTTGACTATTCTTAACTATTCCTGAAGTTAGCCTGGACTAACTAGCCCCTGTGTATTCAGTTATGAAACTCTAAGGACCAACTCAATTCCGTAAAATAATCTGTTGGGATTTTTGTTGGAATTGCATTGAATATACACTGATTTGAAGAGAATGGAAATATTTAATACTGAGTCTTACAAATCCCATATTTCTATTTATGAGAAATGTCTTTTTAAAAGTATCATAATTTAGGATTAGGGAAATGACTCAGGGTGTAAAATGTGAGCTTGAAGACTACAATTTTGAATACCAGAAACACATGAAAATCTAGAGTGGGCTCCGTGGGTCACTTTTAATCCCAGTCTCATAAAGTAGGGGAATCTCAGAGCAGGCTGGCTAGGAAGACTAGCTTTATAGACAAGCTCTAGGTTCATTTAGAGACCCACCCTTAACAAATGGAAGAGTCACCAAAGATGACCTCCACGTGCCTGTGCACCCACATTCATGTGTTCACACACGTGCCCACATACGCATGAAAGCTGGAAAGGCAGGGAGGGGTATAATATCCTTAAAGTCCCTGAAATTTATTAGAAATTTGTTTCCTTGGTGCTGGGTGTGGGGGCATGCTCCTTTAGTCCCAGCACTCAGGAGGCAGAGGCAGGCAGATGCTCTGAGTTTGTGGCCAACCTGGTCTACAAAACGACTTTCAGGACAGACAGGGCTACACAGAGAAACCCTAACTCAAAGGGGGGGGGGGAGCAGTTCATTCCTGTGTAGCTTTTTTAAAGTTTTTTGTTTCTGTAATAAGTAGACTCTTTTACAAAGGCACTTTTTCTAGCTTATCACTTTTTTTTTTTTGGTAGATATGCTATTGGTTTTTAGTTAGCAGCCTTGTTGAAAATGCTAGTATTCTTAACAGCATCTTTGGTTTCCCTGTGATTAATCATGTTGTCATTAGATATCAGTAATTCTGTTTTCTTCTGGATATAAACATCACACCCTTCATTTCTTGTCTCACTGCTCTAAGCTATGGCCTTTTATACAGCATACACAGGAGCAGGACTTTTGTTTTATCTCTAAATAGTTCCAGCAACATTTGCTGTCTTAACATTGACTGTTCAATGGAGTTTCCTTCTGTTTGTTCTTTGCTTGCCAAAAGCCCTTATTAAGAATTATTGTTAAAGCCAGATGATGGTGGTGGCACACGCATTTAATCCCAGCACTCGGGAGGCAGAGGCAGGTGGATCTATGTGAGTTTAAGGCTAACCTGGTTTACAAAATGAGTTCCAGAATAGGCTCCAAAGCTACAGAGAGAAACCCTCTGCAAACCAAAAAAAAAGAGATTACTGTTAAAACTAAGTTGTGTGTGTGTGTGTGTGTTGAATTGAACATATGATTTTCAAGTTACTAATATGGTAGATTCTATTGTTAGATGTTATATTACTGGATTTTGTTGTTGCTCTGTTAAGTAACCCACCCAGTCATGATATGGAAGGTTCACCATAATCTCTTGTAAGGTTTGCTGATAATTTTTTACGAATTTTTACAAGTGAGATCTACTTAGTTTTCTTTTCTTATAAACTATTGCGTTTGCTTATTTGTATTTTGTTTGAGGTTAGGAGTTTGTGTGTTGTTGTGTGCATTGTTTCTTCCAACTTCAGGATGACCTGAAGAGCGCTTACTTTTGGAACATTTTGTATATGATATATATTGTTTCTTTTCATGGGTTTCATGGAACCCATAAAGCATTTTGCTTTAATATGGTTTGTGCTACTTGTTTGTACTTGTGGTAACATCCAACCTAATTTCATTTCTCTATTACATATATTTATTCCGTTATTCATTTCTTTTTAAGGCTTAGAAATGTTATTTTTGTTGAAAATTGTCTTAGTCATATAATACTTCAAATGGGGAAATGGATTTACAGAATTCACTGTAGCTTTGAACACATCCGCTGTAGTCTACCTTCCTTTGTTTTTTGGTTGTACATTCCTTTTTGTTGGGTTAGTTTTGATCTTATTTTTCATAGAACTGCTTTTTAGTTTTGACTTGATTTATGCTCTCTTTCCAGTTATATCTCTGTGAATTTTTGTTAGTTCCTTTTTATGCATACTTTGAATTTACTCATTGGTTCTTTTTTTTTTTTTTTTAAATCTAACATGAGATGCTTAATTCATTGACTTTCAGTTTTTTCTTTTTTGTTTTTTTGTTTGTTTTTAGTGGAAGCATGTAGGAGAATAAATTTCCTTCAGAGTACTGCTTTGGTCTTGGGGGATTTGGTGGTGGTTCTTTTGCTTATATGTATTCAATTTTCTTTAAGATATTTCCTTTATAATTTCATTATTAATCCATGAGTTATATATATTACTTCTTTAGTTTTTGGCTCAGTGAGTTTTGAGAGATTTTCAGTGTCACAAAGGATAACATCTGTTGTATGGATGATTGAGTTGTGTTGAAATTTTCTCTGCAGCTTTTTTCTGTAAATGCCCTAGTTGTCTTAGAAAGGGCTGACTATATATAGTCCCCATTTGTTGGATGCAGGCTTCTATGGCGATTGATTGCATCTTCTATGTCCTTCTCATTTTTGTCTTTTGGTACTATCAGTTTACTGAGAACATTGTGTTAAAATTTCTTAAAAATGACTTACAATTTTTTCTTTATTTTGAGTCTCTCTAATGAAAGACATTTAACTTCAGGATCGTTAATTTCTCTGGAGATTTCCTACTGGTTTATAATAGCATTTTTTATCCCTAAACATATTGTGTGGCATAAGATTTACGCTGTCTGATGATACATAGCTGTGTTGGATTTCTCTTGGCTATTTCTTGGTGTATCTTCCTGTTCTTTTACTTTCAACTCTTCTATGTCATTATGTTTTAGGTATGTCTCTTATAAACAGCATATAGCTGGATTTTGTTATCTTATCCAATGTGAGAATCTGTCTTTTAACTGGTGAGTTTTAGTCCTTTTATATTTACTGTAGTTGCTACTGTATTTAGATTTGTATGTTATCCCTCAATTATATGCAATTTACCACACATTTTTTTCCTCTACTTCTTTTTCCATTGTGAGTTGTCTTTATTCATTTTTTTTCTTTTACTTGACTGGAAGGTTTACATTCTGTTTCTGGAATGTACAACTAGTCATCACTTGTGAAATGTTAAGTTTATATGAATCAGTAAAATCTAAAGTAATATTCTCCATCCTCTTCTGGAAAAATACTTGGAGATGCTTTAATTCCCATCCCTGTTCTCCAGTCTCACCTGCTGTTGTTGCTCTGTCGTCTGTTTTCATGTTGTTTTTATCTTGTCGTTGCTTACTCTCCTTAGTACTAACGACTTTTATAGTCAACATTTCATTCAATTTGAAAGTGTGACCTTTCCCTTTGCTTCAGATGGTTCACTTTTCCCTGCTAGTTGGTTGTTTTCTTGTTTTGTTTTTCTGGTGAAGGCTAAGCTGGTTTAGCCTTCATTAATCAAAAGTGCTCTCCTTTTATCCTCGATGTACTTGAGCCTACAGTTCTGTAACAAACTAAATTTAGTTTTTCTTATCATATTGGCAATACTGATACATTTTTGTTTGGCCTCTTGAATGTGATTACAAACTTGCCACCAAACCAATGATTCTTTTTGGGTAGTTATTCTGCTTTTAAAATCCTCCTACTTTTAAAGTAGCTCTGTTCAGTTCTCCAGCTCTCGTGAGGCTAGCAGGTAAAGTTCTTTAGTGCTCGTTTCTCTCGAGTTGAAGCCTCTAGAGGTCTTGGCTTTATTCGAGTGAGTTGGGATGTGCAAGGCCTTGTCTAGGCCTGTGTGGAGCATTGCCCAAGTGCTTCTCTCTGTGGTGAATAACCGCCCCAGAATTGCTGCCGTACAACCTCAGCTCTTCTTTAGCTGTGCCACTTGAAGACTTTCATTCCGTCTTATAAACTTGCTGTGCATTTAAAGACAAATTTGTTATGTTTTGTGTAACAGTTTAAGGTGTTACTTAAAGGAATTTTTTTCATTTGTCTACTCCCACTTTTCTGGAGCTCCAAGTCAGGTCACGCTTTTCCTTGGTTTCTTCCCATGTAATGGAGAGTAGTGTATCTTGAGCTTGTGCTTTAAATGTCCAGCCCGTAGGGTGTTTTTTTAAGTTAGTGTAATACAGATTGATTCTCTCTCTGCTAGGTTCTGGGATAATTTTAAAGGATACTGCCTCCTGAAAAAAAATTAAACTATTTGGAATTTTTCTCTCTGTTACATGTTCTTCGCCAGAAGTTAGAGATGAAGTATGTTAAAGTATTTCTTGGAACCTTTGGGGTTCCACACCATGGTGTCTACAGGTATTTAAGAAAATGAAATGTGTTTCATCTAATTTAGGTACATTCTGTCATATTCTTTAAATCATATCTAGGTTACTTATACCTGTTAAAAATTAAAGTACTATGTAAATAGTTGCCATCATTCAGGGAATGGTGACAAGAAAAAAATGTTCATGTTCAGTACACACATTTTTTAAAATTTCTGAGTATCTTCAATCTGTGTTTGATTGAATCTTCAGTTGAGAAACCTGTGACCATAGAGAATCACATGTCCTCCTCATCTTTGGCTGAAAGGAAAATTGAGAGTGTTTTTTAAAGAATTACAGTGATAGAATTTCAAGTGTAATTAGTTTTTCTTGTTTGGTCCTGGGGGCTTTGGTTTGGACAAAGGTTTAACTAAAAGTATTTAGTTTTCCTGTGTGTACTTGGATGTGGCAGCTGCTGTGCTCACTGTGAACACTTGTTTCCTTGAGTGACTAATTTCCGCTTTGTCTTTACATCAGTAAGACTATTCATTTGATATTCTTTTCCTTATGTCATATTCTTGATGGCAACTTACTAGTAGATCCTAGAATATATTAAAACTCGACTGTTTAGCTTACAACACAGGCTTTATTGTTTTCTCTTGTCTGGCTCTGTATTCTCTCTGTAGTTTTTTCATTTATATTTATGTATCTTTTGTTATGTTTTCTGGCTTATCCCTACCAGCTCATGTCCATTATTTCCTACAGAATATCTTCTTGGTTTAATTTCCATTATCCTGTTTTCTCATGCCACTTTATATGGTTGTCCTGTGTTGCCATGGGTTTGTATTGCTCCATTTTTGTGCCTTTTTTTTTTTTTACCATTAGTTTGTGAACCATTGCTTTATAGTCTCATAGAAGACTGAAACTGTTACCCTTTTGTAACCGTCCCACAAAGCTTGAACTACCAACATAGGACATTAGAGAAAGAAAGGAATTCCTCCTCTCGAGTTATTTCTAGAACAGATAAAACCTCGGAAACTGTTAGCCATAAAGCCACATGTAATTAATGCTAGACCATGTACTGCTGATTCTGAGTATGTGTCTTTGTTATGTTATAGAGGCAGAGAAGATTGCACAAGTGGCAAAAATTCGGTTTCAACAGAAGGTGATGGAGAAAGAAACTGAAAAGCGCATTTCTGAGATTGAAGGTAAGGCTGAAGTTCTGAGTGTCCTGGACTGCCTCTCTGCCTCAGGACCAGTTCTTTATTGTCTTGTGGGGGAAAGCTGTAGGGTATTCTGGTCTGCAAGAAGTAGCTAGCCTGATACTCTAGACAACAAACAAAGAAACAAAACACTTTATAATCTAGCTCTTTCTTGAGGCTGTGACTCTAGTAGCTCAGCCTTTCGTTTCCTTTCTTACAATGGAGACTAAAACTCTCACTTTAGTCTCTGATGAAGTATAAAAATTCCTCAAAATTTTTTGAGAAATCAAACAAGGATCTGGAGAGATGGCTCAGTAATTAAGAGCACTGACTGTTCTTCTAGAGGATCAGGTTCAATCCCCAGACCTACGTGGTAGCTCACAACTGTTTAAAATTTCAGTCCCAGGGTGATCCAACACCTTCTTTTATACACAGAGATCCGTGCAGGTAAAATACCATATACATAAAATAAAATGAAAAAAAATTAAAATGTGCAAGGTAAGGGCAGGGGAGATAGCTCATTGGTTAAAGACACATACTAATTTTGCAGATGCACATATGTCAGGTAGTCATCAATTGTCTGTAATTGCAGCTCCAGGAGATCACATGCCTTCTTCTGGCCTCTAGAGGCACTGTTCTCATGGGCACAAACACATACACACATACATACACAATTTAAAATAATATTTTAATGTTCAAAATAATAAACTTAACCACCACCAGTTTGTCACATGTCAGCAGTAATAACAACAAATTAGCTGGGGAAAAGATATGGTCCTGTTGTAACTGAAAGTCTGAAACTGTGTAATCACAGTGTGTTTGCTATGCTAATGTTGATGCTCTTTGATAGATTACAGTCTTGAGGATACTTATATACAACTGTTTATCTCTGTACTAACTGATTTCAGATTAAATTTGGTGAGGATGCAAATAATGCAATAAATAGAGTGGAGCTTTTATGTTTAGATGTGGTTATTTTGTCTGAACCCTGACTGGATGGAGGCTAAGGCTTTGGGTGATGGGAAGTTGGAGGGAGATAGAGGCAAAAGCAACCACTTAGAGCAGAAAATGAATGAACTGAAAAAGTTGTTGTTTAACAATGATGAACATATTCTCCTTGAAAAGGAGCTGACCTGAGGATTGAGATTTTGAAAATTGTTAATATTATAACTTAAAGTAAGACCAACAATTGAAATATTAAGCAGTATAAAAGGTACTCTTACCCAGATAAGGAAGTAGAGAGACAGTTCGCTTTGTCTCAAGCTTGTCATGACTCTTATTTGCTAGATGCTGCATTCCTGGCCCGAGAGAAGGCGAAAGCAGATGCCGAGTATTATGCTGCACACAAATACGCCACCTCAAACAAGGTGACTGCTTTGCATGCCACTTCCCCAGCGACTGGTTTGCATTCGCTTTTCATGGACTCTAATGCAGTAGAAGTAATTGTAGTCAGTGTCAGAAAAAGGTAGTGGCCAACCCATCATCAACCAGTTATTTAGCAAGACACATGTACCCATTGGTTGGGGGTGGGGAAATTATAAAAGCAACGAGCTGGAATAAAGATAAGCAGATGCATAAGCACAGGTCAGATGTCACAAAACTGTTCGTTTGTCCTGTAAGTAGGGGCTCTGAAAAGTTGAAGATCTTTTGAGAGAATGACAGGGAAAGAGGGAAACTCATTTAAACTCGCTTTCCTGATATGTAGCTTTTTAGGATAGAAACTAAACTTAGAAGAGGATTTCCCATCAGAGACATACTTGCAGTTTGGGGGTGAGATACTTTCTTTTTTTTCCTAGTCAGTGTCATGTATTGTATATGTTGAACATTGAGAACCAGGGTCTCCCAGAGTGAAGTTAGTTTGGTTGGTTTTAGGGTTGTTTTGTTGTTTTCATTCTTTTTTTTCATCAAACAAGAACAACCTATTTCCAAGAAAGACAAAAACAGAAATCTTCAGTGAAGTAAAACAGAAGAAACAAGGTTTAAAATTCAACAGATGCAAGCCACACCAAACACTCATCCCATTTAATTTCCTGGTACATGCACTGAGAACCCAAGATCATTAGGCCCCAGGACAGCAATGCTTTGAGATTCTATCTCAGGTCTCCTCTTTGTGACAAATCATGCACACATACCCACACACACATTGACCCAGGCAGAAGTCACATGATGCACAGGTGGCTGGAGAACTGCTGGGCAGGATGGGAGGATGAGCTGGGCAAGCATACGCCAGCACCTGTGTACTGGAGACCCTGATAACCCTTCTGTTGCAAGCTGAACAAGAGTAAAGATTAAAACAAAAGCAACACAGGAAAAAGAAGAGTGTTCAGACAGGCTAGATAGATGAAGAGGGAACGATGCGGGGGAATTTGGGGAAAGCAGCCTCAAAGAGGGAGGTCTTTGGAACACAGATGGGCAGAGATTCTGTGACTCCAGTAACATACTGAGGCTGACAAAATATGCCACAGCATTTTCGACATCCTGTGCCCTCTCCCAACAGAGGGAGAAAACAAACACCCACCCTCTAGCCCTGCCTATTAAAACTCTTAAGTACTTTCTCAAGTACCTAAAAAAGAAGTGACACCCGCCCCCCACCTCAGCACATATTCAGTTAGGTCCAGTATAGGCCAAAGAGAGCGTCTCAGTAACTCCTTTGGTGGAACCAAAGCAAGAGAAGCCCATCACAGCTGCCATCTCATCCTCCTCCTCAAATGTCAAGTCCTCCTCGGCCCTCCTTTTCTCCTTTTGTTGTTCTTTCTTGTGTGCTTTGGACTTTTCCTCCTTTTCTCTAAGTTCCTCCAACCTTTCCTCAAAATCATAGTCTTTCTGCTTCTCTTCTATCTTGTTGACCAGAGAGAATGTTCTTCACTGATCCACACACACAGTCATACCCAGGCTTTGTTGATGTCTCTTTCCATTAATGTGATCCAGGAAATTGATGGAGTTCTTTACCACACAGCCGTAGGCATTGCAGTTAGTAGCCTCCCATTTCAGAATGTGGGGTCGTCTTGGTAATAACAGTTGCCTTCCCAAGCTTGGACTTCTAGTTCACCTTGTAGTCCCTGTGCCGGCAGAAGCTTCCATTTGAGTGGCAGCACTGGGTTTCCATCCTTTTTTCTCTCTGTCAGTCTCTTCTCCGAGAGCCTCTTATATTCATCTTTGCTCACTTTTCTGTACTGCCTAGCACCATCTTCCCAACAAAGTACAAGATACTTTTCATGTTGAAGATGGTCTGATGTATTATGGTACATTTGAATCCCTGGCCCTTCCTGCGTCACACCTATAGCACTTGCTGTTTTAATGCCTTCTCCTCACACACACATTTCCTCATGTGATATTGAAATTGATAAATAGATCCTGCAATTTGAAGGATAAAAATCAATTTAGAAAGGAAAGACATAAATTAGAGGAAATAATAGGTTGGTGGAATGTAAATTGTCAGAACTTTGGAAACCAGTATAAATTTAGAAACAGATATCAGAAGAAACAGAATGGAATTTTGTCAAGATAAAAACAAGATGAGAAATTCATACCTCTAAGAGTTCAAATTGACAGTAGAAGAATTTGGCCAGAGAGAAGCATCAGGATCTTCTTACTGAGGTTGAAGAGATGGTTCAGTGTCCAAGAGTTCAGTTTCCAGCACCCACATTGGGTGACTCACAATTTCAGCTCTGGAAAGTCAGACTCTTTTATCTTCTGTCCTTACAGCTATCTACACATGTGCACACACAAACATACATATAAACAAAAATAAAGTGCCCTTTTTTAAAATAAAAGACTTTACTATTAAGATCAAACTTATCCTGAAAAGAGTCATCATTTTATGCCATTTTGAGAAATGCCACTCAGATCACTTTAAGAAGTAATGTAGTTGTACAGTATGACTAGATTTACATGCAGTGTTTTGGCAGAAGATGTGAATCAGCTGGAAGGTGGAGATGCAGGGACTGAAAGATGTTGAAGTTCAGAGTAAGTATTCTGTCACTACAGAAGACAAGAAAGACTCAAGACAAAGAGGGTGTTACTAGGATGGTCCTGGGGACATAGCATATATTCTGGGAACAACAAGTTGTAATGTAACTCAGTTGGCAGAGTGCTTGGCTATTGTGCTGGGTTCTAGATTTGGTCTCCCAACACCACATGTAAACCTGGGTGTGGTGACAGACGTCTGGACTCCCAGTAATCTGGTGGTAAAATCAGGAATACTAAAAGTTCAAGGTCATCCTTAGCTACAAGCAAGTTTGAGGTCAACCTAAGATACATTTCAAAAATTAAATGTTGGTAGAAGCAGTTCTGGTGGTTGACAAACAGCCATCTTACCACAGATGATTAAACAGTCAACTTCTGGATAAAGGCAAGATGTTAGATTAGGTGATTGCTTGACATATTCCAATTCTCAAATTTGGTCAAAAAAATTGAGTCACTAAAACATCTAGTTATATACAATTGTGAACCTAGGCTTTTGCTTGGAAGCCCTAATACTGATTTGGTGACTTGTGTACCTCTCTCAAGAGAATCAGTAGAAGTACTGTGTCAGTTCTGATAGAGGAAAGCTACATGAAATAGAAAATGCATGTAAAGTATTTAATAAACCACAAAAGAAATATGTATTATTTAATCCCCAGCTATTTTTTAAAACATACAGCCTAACCTGCCTTAAGATGGGAGCTTGTTAAAGGAATTTTAGTTAAGGACTTAGCTGTTAGGAGGATAGCACACTCCACAGTGAAATAGGATCACTGGCAAACATTCCAAGTTGGATCATGTTCCTCAGCAGAGCAGCTGGAGAAATGGTGTTAGAGAAAAGAGATGGCTATTTCACCAGACTTTTCTAACTCCTTTGATCTTGTTTGCCCCACACAGCACAAACTGACCCCGGAGTATCTGGAACTCAAGAAGTATCAGGCCATTGCTTCTAACAGTAAGATCTACTTTGGCAGCAACATCCCTAACATGTTCGTGGACTCCTCTTGTGCTTTGAAATATTCTGATGTTAGGACTGGAAGAGAAGGCTCCCTTCCCCCTGAGGAAACTCTTGAACCCTCTGGAGAGAGCTCCGTCCAAAACAAGGAGAACACAGGTTGATGCAAGAGGTAGAAATGCTCTCCCATATCAAAGTGTGACCCAAGGGGCTAAGTGGGAACAGTGGTTTATATGGACTCTCCAGATTCACAGAGAATCTGTGCTCTGTTGTGACTCTCTTGTCATAGTCCTGGTTTGCCAGCTCGCTGCAGGATAGGACCAGCTGTCTGGCACTCAAATGGTCTTGTCAGCCACAGTTTTATCAAGTATCCTGTATGTGTTCCTTTGTAAACCGGTACTCATGAGCAAGGGAAAGTGACGCTTAGATACTGCCTGCACTGGAATGTCAAACACTATATAACAAGCTGTGTTTCTTTTAAAAGCTGAGGTCTATTGAATAATGTTTACATTGGCCCCTGGGAACGTGTGCTTAGACAGTCAAGAGCTAGGAGGCCAGAGAAAAGACCACCAGAAAATGGTAAGTTAAAGAAGACTGATGACATTTGGGGCCCAGGCTCTCTTTAAAGTCCAGTCCCAGCATTCCTCCATGTGATTAACAGCCAGGCCTCTGGATTCCTAGGAAATGATCTTCCAGTTGAGCAACCATTTACTTGATACAAAGTGTACCGTTCTGTTTTCCTACAGTCAGGTTGGTGGCCTGCAGGGACATGCACTTTGCCACCCAACCAGAGGATTTTCACAGAGATTCCTGATCACTAGTTTATTTCATTAGTAAACTCAGAAATAGGAAAAGCAGCTGAAATTTAAGGGAGACAAAACCTGCACTGCACCAAAGCTGTGGGGCCCTGTGTTTCCTCCATTGGGTAATGATGTCCACATCACTGCTCTGGCCCAAGTGCGATGAAAGTGCCTGGTTTTAGCCACAGACAACTGCTTAGAGGTCACCCCGTGACTCTCCTAAGCCGAGACCAGGCTTTAACCAGACATAGGAGCAGTGTGCAATTCCTAATTTGCTGCACAGTATTATGTCATAATTGCAGGAAGTCTGTATTTTAAAACTGGATTTGGGGCACATTCATTTGCCCCAGCACTCCTTTCTAAAGGCCAAGGTTTATGGATGCCATGGTTGCTAACGCACCGATTCTCCTTAAAGTAGTTCACAAAGTGTGAAACCAAAAGTAACCTAGAAAGCATCCCTGGTCATCTTTGTCTCCTTCCCCTTTGAACTGTGATGTTGATATCAAAGTATCCAACTTTCACTCTAGAGATCAGAATTCCATTGACTTCTGGGCAGCCATTGAATTTATTTTTCCATGAGAAAATGACAAAGTTAAGCTGTGGCTATAGGAGATCTACTTCATCCAGACCTCTTTTCCCCATCACATTAACTCTCCTGGAACTTTATGCTGCACAGGTAGACCTGAGTCTGCCAAGCTTGTTGACAGCTCTTGTGTGTACTGTGTTGAAGCCAGGCAGAAGTGTAATGGGCCCACTTCCTGGAACCTCTCAGCTGTTTATCTCACAGCAGCCGAAAGGTTGTGCCAAACATTTTATTGGAAAAGGAAAGCCCAGGTTTGAATGGGTCTTTCCCCTAGGCCTTTTAGTATAGAGGCATTTGTAATATGGAAAAAATAATCTTTCTCATTTAATTATATTAATTACCCTTAAATGAATTTTGTGTTCTTGAACCCTCATTACAAAAATTTTTGAGCTATATAAATACACCTGTCATATTGTTGCTGCAGATAAATAATGATTGTTGTGGGATATCTGGATCATTGAGCTTTGTGCTTTCATTTCTAGAGATGTTTTCGTTCCCATTAGTGAAATACTGTTGCCCCAAAGTGATGGCTGTAGGTGTCTTAGTGGCCACAGGTCATGTTGGCCGGGTTGAGGAACAGGGAGGTGCCATTGTGAAAGATTAAAGAAAGCACTTCCACTTGAGCTCCCTATGGAGTGAGCTTCCCTGTGCCCACTCAGTGAACTAAGTCTGGCCATCCTTCAGGGATGTTCCTTTTGGTAAATATACACTGTAATCTTTAAGTATAAATTTATATGTGAAAGCTACGTTTTTAAAAACAAGAATCTAAATAAAATTATTTTCCTATCAATGACTGTGTATGTATTGTGTTTTCCCCATATGACTTCATGCTTTTCTGTTTTTTTTTTTTAAAAAAAAAAACATGTTTCTAAGACTGCCTTGCCAATTTCAACTATAGAGCAAGTTTGCTGATTTAGCTTAACTGTAGAGGTTTATACTTTTTCCAAAATAATGCCTACCAAGTAAAATTTTTTAATGACATTTTCACTTTTTCTTGGCTCCTAGAATTTGATAAACATTGCTATTGTTTGTGGGATAAGTTAGGAGCAGGGCATTGAAGAAGGAACACAGTCATTGTGCCCCTTAGAGCCTGTACTAGAAGGAAGACAGTTTTACATTAAAGGGATGGGCACCTGTGTACGCTCTAAGTGGTAGTGCTGTGGCACAACTGACTCCATTAGTTCAGAGGTCTGGTGCAGAAAGTTGGAACAGTGCTTTTGGACTAGCAGAGAAGAGCTGGGAGATCCCGAGAGGGAGGGAGTCTCTTTCCTCTGCCTCTGGAATTCACCCCATAGTCTCCCACATTAGCTGCCACAGACCAAGAAGCTACAGCTACCAATTTGAACTTGTTATCCTATAAGCTTTGGCATTAAGATGAATTCTTCCCACTCCAGTAAGAAAGTGTGAATTAACAGTTGTGAGTTCTACTTGCTTTTAAATGATTAAACCCAGTGCCAGTGTATGCAGGTGAGGAGCTTCATAATCTGGCCCTGCTGGCCTTTCCGGAAACGCCACTCACCTCTAAGGTCCATGAATATGCCTTCTCTCTGTTTCCCTTTGTTCTGTCCTGGTTTTCTTTTCCTCTCTGGTGGTACCAGCTCTCCTTTGCTCACCCCTAAAGATTCTTCATCCTTTCAGAGAGTTCACCCTGAACTGTGTGCTCAGAGTTAGCATTTCTCATTTAACCTGCATAAGCATGCATCCTGCCTCATGACCTGCTTAGAGTCTATTATGACACAAGAACCAGGGCTCTCTGAGGGCAGTGACTATGACTCTGTAGTTGCCTGGGGGTTGTATCTATTGCTAACCCCTGAGATGGTGCTTGATCCTCGAGACTTGATCAGTTTCGTTGTGTAAAAAAACAAAAGGTGAATGTGAAGTGCAGCAAAATAAGGTCAAATAAGTAGTTGTAACAAAAGGACTTAGAATCTGGGCCCGTTCATGCGAATGGAGACTTATGAAATAATCATGGAAAATTACCAGCTATTTCTAAACTATTTACACATCTTTGCAGGGCAGCTCTTTAGCAAAGTAAGTTGCTGTACCTCGAATAGTAATTTCCATATGGCAACTGCTAGGGTATGTTAGCTTATCTAATCTATAGAAAGCAGTCTGTCTCTGAGTAGACCAGAAATGCCCACAGTAGAGAAGAGCACAGTACCTGGTGAGTGTGAGTGTGAAATGAACCACATTGATACTTATCTTCAGGAGCTATGGTGTAAGATAACTAGTTTTAAGTATCAGCCGGCCTGGAAGGATAGCTCAGCTGTTAAAGGCTAGGCTCACAACCAAAAATAAAAGTATCAGCCACAATCTTCAGGAACATTCCAATAACTCAGAGCAGTATCTTAGCTTTCTCTTGATATCTTGTCTTTGTGTAAGCATTTGTAGTGGCATTTTATTTGTATTTTAATAATGAAACTTGCCTGAAGATCAGAGAGTAAAACAACCCCACGTTGGGCACCATTTTGTAAATAGAGACTGTGCTTTAGTTTCCCAGGTGCCCAGGCCTGAACTATATTAATTAAAACAAGTGTATTCCTAACTAGCTCTTGTATCTTAAGTTAACCCATTTCTATTATTTTATATTTTACCATGAGGCTTGTGGTTTGTTATTTCTTGCTTCTTGGGTGGCTACATGGCATCTTCCTGGCTCCACCTTCTTTTCTATCTTTGCTTAGATTTCCTGCCTTGCTCTATTCTGCCCTGCCATAGGCCAAAACAGCTTCTTTATTAACCAGTGGTAATAAAACATATTCATAGCATACAGAGAAGAAACCCACACCAAGCATTGACAACAAACTTTATCAATTTCTCATTCCTAGTGTGTCCTTTATTACATGGACCATAACTCATAATGACACTTGTTTTTTCTTGCTGTGTACTGTGGTTTGAATATGTTCTTCAAAAAGTTTGTGTTAAGAACAGATCTTGTCTGTTTCCTCTTCCCAGAGGGATCCATGTATGTCTCTTTTAGGGTTCTCTTTGTTACTAGCTTCTCTGGGATCGTGGACTACAGGCTGGTTATCCTTTAATTTACGTCCATTATCCACTTATAAGTGAGTATATATCATGTTTGTCTATCTGGGTCTGGGTTACGTCACTCATGTTTTTTTTCTAGTTCAATCCATCTGCATGCAAATTTCAAGCTGTCATAGTTTTTACCGATGAGTAGTACTCCATTGTGTAAATGTAACACATTTTCTTTATCCATTCTTTAGTTGAGGGGCACCTAGGTTGTTTCCATGTTCTGGCTATTACGAATAATGCTGCTATGAACACAGTTGAGCAAATGTCCTTGTGGTATGAGTGTGCATTCTTTGGGTACATGCCAGGGAGTATGTTGCAAGGAAGGAAGGGAGGGTGGAAGGGGAGGGAAGAAGGGGGAGGAGGAGGAGAACATATGGGATGGGGTGCTCAAGAAGGGGAAGGACAGTGAGGGAAAGCAAGGAAAGAGATATCTTGATTGAGGGAGTCATCAGAGGACTAACGAGAAACCTGGCACTAGGGAAATTCCAAGGAATCCACAAAGATGACCCCAGCTAAGACTCTAAGCAGCAGTGGAGTGGATGCCTAAACTGGCCCTCCCCTGTAATCAGATTGATGACTACCTTATTTGTCATCATAGAACCTCCATCCAGCAACTGATGGAAGCAGATGCAGAGATCCACAGTGGAACATTGGGCCAATCTTCTGGAGACCAGCCCAACAGAGGGAGGAGCGATAATAGGAGCAAGACCATGATGGTGATACCCACAGAAACAGCTGACCTGAGAGCTAGTGAGAGTTCTCTGGCTCTGGACTGATAGCAGGGGAGCCTGCATGGGACCTAACTAGGCCCACTGAATGTGGGGGACAGTTGTGAGGCTTGGGCAGTCTGTGGGGCCACTGGTAGTGGAACCAGGATTTATCCCTAGTGCTTGAACTGATGTCTTGGAGCTTTTTCTTTGGCTCAACCTAGATATGGGGGGAGGGCCTTGGTCTTGCCTCGAAGTGAAGTGTCAGACTTTGTTGACTCCCCGTGGGAAGTGGGAAGCCTCACTTACCCTTTCTGAGGAGTGGATGGTGAGGAAAGAGGGGGCTGGAAAAGGGGAGGGACTAGGAATGGAGATAGCTATGTAAAATGAGAAAAAAAATTGTACTAAAAAAATCTTAGAACAGCCTCCAGTCACCAGTGTTGAGAGAGAGCCCAGAGAGGAGACTAAGTAATGGGTATAATGAATGAATTAAGACCTTTATGGCAAGAAAGAGTTCATTCTTTTGTCCCCATGTGTATGCTGCCTCCCCCTCCTTCCCTATTCCCCTCACCCTCATTTCTTACATTCTGCTTTTTGCTATGAGATGACAGATATAGTGAGAAGGTTTTCACCAGGCATTGTCCTTACTTTTAGATTTCCAGCCTCCAGAATAGTCAAAGATTTCTACCTGTCAGAAATTACGGTCTATAACATTCCTTTAGAGCAGTGCAAGATGAACAACGAGAAGTTGGTTCCAGAGGAGTGGGGCGTTCCTGTAATGAGCATCTGAAAATGTGGACATAGTTTTGGAATTGAGTAATTAGTAGAGGCATTTGGAGAGGCAGGCTAGAAACAGCCTGGGTTGCTGTAAGCAGAGTCAGAGGAAGTTGTCATGAGGGCTTAGCAAGGAGAGCTGTAGGGAATGAGTTTTAAGACCACAAATGGGATGCCCAAGACTGTTTTGAGGAAGCAGAAATAGGAACTAAGTGTTGAGAACTGGAGTAAAGGTTATCATTGTTCCAAGCTGAAAAGAAGGTCATTGTGTCTGTGACAAGGCGTTCTACAGGATGAATCTTAAGATTGCTCTCAAGATACCTAGTGGAAGAAATCTCCTTTCTTTGTTATACAGGGGACTGAACCCAGATCCCAGCGCATGTGAGTAAATACTCTAGCAGTAACTACTCCCCACCCTGTTTGAGGACATTTCAGTCTATAATCTTGAAGCAAAACACAAGGGGAAAAATGATATAGAAATGGGATGTTAAAAGGAAGCAGAACTTAGGGATTTGAAGACTCCTTAGCCTAGCACCTATAAAGAATGACAACAGAAAAACCAGTGTTTGCTGAAGCACTGGCAGAAGTTCAGCTAACTTCTTAGTCTCTTACCAAGAGCCAAATAATTTATATTGGTTATAAATTACCCAGTTTCAGATACTGTTAGAGCACAAAAGGGAGTATGATAACCATATATTATCTCTTTGCCATTGTTTTTTAATTGATTTTTAAATTATTTCTGTTTTTTAATGTAGAAAAATGCATTCTCACATAAGTATTAGGTACCTACTGTGCTGCTAAAGCAACAAAAAAGGCATGTAATTTTGGGGTGGGGCGGTGTGTCGAGTAAAGGGGGTGAGCAGCATGGCAAGATCAGTGCGGATCAATAGAATCTGGTGGTTTCTAGGAAACTGTGTGATTTCAAAGGATGGATGGAAGGCAGCCAGCTGGAAATGGTGAGTATGCAATGTGTTTGAAGCAGTGGGAAAGTAATGTGTTACATTTTAAAACGCAGTTTCCTAGACTCTTTGCCTCGTTAGTACCAGGAAGCATGAGGTCCTCTCTCTGCAAGTCCCTGTCAATAAGTTTCTGTTTACTGGCACAGGTCCCCATCTGCAGGTGTTCTCTTTGAATCCTCACAACCATAAGGGGTTCTGCTATCATCGCTTGACCCAAAAAACACACGAATAACAAGTAGCCAAGTGAGCTCAGTGGTGGTGTACACCTTTAATCCCAGCACTCAGGAAGCAGAGAGCAGAGGCAGGCAGATCTCTGTGTGTCTGAGGCCAGCCTCGTGTACAGAATGTGTTCCAGGACAGCCAGGACTACACAGAGAAACCCTGTTTCAAAAAATAAAACCAAGTAGCAAAGTAAAGCTTTGAGCTATACCATAGATCCAGGTCTTCACCACACTCCTTAAACTTGTTCATTGAAGCAGTTAGGACAGTGGATGCTCAGAGTTTAGGCGCAATTTCAGAGGGCATATAATATAATATATAATATATAATATAATATATATAATATAAGGCCAGGAAAATGGATGAGCAGTTATTTAACTTGTTAAGTTGTGGCCTATGGGTTGGCTTTCTCTGCCCTCCATAGGGTCAGAAAGAAGTGCTCTCTCCAGAGGAGCTGGTCAAAACAACAACTGACTGCAGAAACTTGACAGAGGCAGGTGGATCTTGGTGAGTTCAAGGCCACCCTGGACTACACAAGATTAGAATTTGCAGAAACAAATTCAGGTAGTAGTGGGCTACACCTTTAGTCCCAGCCATGGGGAGACACTAGAGGGAATATAAAATGGGAGGAAAAAGAAGTTTGCTTAGTCTGCAGTCGCCCAGCCTTGGTAGAGGTAAGACTTCTCGAGTGACTTGGCTGCTTTGCTTTTCTGGTTTTCAGATTGAACTCAATTTCTGTCTCTGGGTTGAGGTATGAATTCACGAAAAAGTCATTTGTCTAAAAGAGAGTTTTTTCTCCACATTAAAAAATGGGGAAAACCATGAAAACGGAGGGATTTGGATCTCTGTATGATGATATGCTAGACAGTTTGAAAACTAACAATTAAATGATAGGATATCTAATTTAGATGGGATTTATGTAATGTCAAATGTAAACATTGTCAGCATTTTGGTTTTTGTCTTATCACTAAAAATGTTGACTAATCTGAGTGCTAAGATACAGACAGACCTTAGAAAAAATTTAGTAAAGCAGAGCACAGACAGATTCAAACCCAGACATAAGAATTTAATGGAGAGCTGATTTCAGCACTGGATTATAAGAATAGAGAGGAACAGCCTAAAGTTTTCAGACAACCAACTTTAATATGTCCAGTAACCTTATAGGACTTACCAAGTGGTAGAGGCTCTGTTACCGCTGACTGGACTCCTGTGCCATTGTTAGATTTAAAGAGATTCAAGGAAGCAATAGTCTCATATGGCATGCATTTATCTTTTGTGAAGAAAATGTTAAATTTGTGGTCAGTTTGTAATAGAATTATCCCTGACCACTGGAAAGATTTGGATAATGGCGTTTTAGAGACTGGTATACAATTACAATGGAAGAATCTGGTTCAGAGAAGAGGCTAAGATTATTGAACAATGAACTAAAGCTAGATGTAGGGGAATATCCCAAGATGAAATTCTTGAAGAAGGAGACTGCGCTACTATAGAAAGGGAGGCTGCATATGATGACCACTTACTGCATTGATGCTGCACAACAGCTTTGAATGCTTGGGACAGAACTGGAGAATTAGAAAAGAAAATTGAGTCATTTACTAATATTATGCAGGGGCCAAAGAAAGACTTTAAATTTTTTCTTAACAAAGATTGGCTTCAGCAGTAAATAGAATGATACCAAATTCAGAAGCTAGACAAATTATAATTGAATCTCTGGCTTTTGAGAGTGCCAGTTCTCTATGCAAAAGGGTAGTTAGGCTGTGAAAGGCAAGGTCAGCACCTTTGGAGGATGGATCTGAGACACAATTAATATAGAATTTCATGAACATGATGGGACATGGATAGGAGAGGTGATTTCCAGAGGTTTGAGGAAAAATAGAAATGTCAAATGTTGTTATTGTAGCAAACAAGGTCACTTTAAAAGGGATTGTAGACAGGGCATTCCTGGAAACCATGTTTTTTTTTCTAAGAATAATCCATTCAGAATGCCCCTCCGGACTCCGTTCTCTCATGGCACCCTTTCCTAGTTCTGCTTACACATAGACTCTGTGGGGTCTTCCTTCAGGGGCTACAGAAATGCAAATGATCTTCATCCCTTTAGGACTGCATCACTTTCGAGCAGGTAGTGAGAGGCCGTGACCTGCAGATACTGCTTGGCTGCTGATAAGATTCTGGGATCAGAACATATATTAAATCAAAGGATGACCCTGTTAACATAAGGCAAGCTTGGCAAATGTAAAAGCGTATATTATTGTTTTTTACTAAATTATCTGTAAGAAGCTTTGTGATTCTCCTAAAGAGAACCTGTTCCTTCCCCCCAACACTCTCCTGTAATACAGCACAGCTTGTCTGCCCTGGCTACAGTCAGAGAAATAATATCTCCTTGGACACACTGTGCAAAAATACATTCTTCAAGATGAAGAAGCTGTATAAGGATTTCTCTGATTGTAAATCTTTACAATAAATATTTGTTAGATGAACAGATTAATCTATGCCTTATGACAAGATGGCTTTTTAGAACTGGGAATATCAATTAATGCATACCAGTAGAAAAATCCCTAACCCTAACAAACATATTCTAGTAAGACTCAGACAGAATGGAAACAAGCCATGTCTCTGCATGTCCACTACAGAAAACAAGAATGCAGAGATAGAAAAAGCAGACATCATAACAGACTTTACTTTTAAAACTATATTTTATGGCATTTATTTAATGTGTGTGTATACATATATGTGTTTGTATGCTTAAGAGCGCACACCATGGCACACACATGTGGAAGTTAGAATACAACTAGAAGGCTTTAATTCCTTCTCCACATAGGTCCCAAGGATTGAACACAGGTCCTCAAACTTGGCAGGCACCCTTACTTGCTGAATCATCTCATTGGCCCAACTTTGCTTTTAGAGACAGGGAGTTTTAAAGTGTAATTGAGCTCCAGATACATCACCTGTTTATATCCCACGCCAAGAGGAATCTTTCTTATAACTGAGGGACTGCATCGATTCATCATTATTATCCAGAGTCCCAAGTTTATGCTTGAGTTCTCCCTGGGTACATTCTCTGGGCAGACGTGCAATGGTGTGTATCTGCCCTTAACATGTCAGAACAGTTCCACTGTCCTAGAAATCCCTGTGCTGCCTTGACAACCACAGCTCCTCTGCTGTCTCTAAAATGTCATAGAGATGAGTCATATACCATGTAACCTTTCCCAGTTGGTTTCTTCTGCTTAATAATAAGCACCCAAGAATTCCGCCTTGTTTTTTCATGGCTTAACAAATCATTTCTGTCTGGATTAACACAGCTTAGGTATTTATTCTCCTTTGGCAACTACAGATAAATGGCTGTAAACATCCATGTATAGGTTTTTGTGTAGTCCGCAGTTAGCAGTTTCTTTGCAATACCAAGAGGCATAAGGTTGCTGGGTCATATGCTTAGATTTGTGAGAAACTGCTAAATAAGATGCCTGATAAAGTCTTAAATTAACCCGAGAAAAGTGCATTCTATGCCAAAGGAACAAGATCTAGTACTCGGAAGCAAAAGATACAGAGTAGAGTGAAGGAGCATCAAGGAGGTGAGTGGGGGTAAAATAAGAGAAGAAAGTGGGCAGAAGTGCTAAAGAAATCCAGAAGAGTGATCTTACGATACTTTCAGGGCTGCTATAAGAACATTACTTCTATTCCAAGAGACAGGACACCTAAGTTTTTAGATGAAGTGACAAAATACGATTTATGTTTTAACCACATGGCTCTGCAAACTTGGGTAGTTTGGGTAGACTGTAAAGATGATAAGAAAGAGGAGGGTACCTGTGCAACAATAGTCCAGGGGGAGATGATGGTGGCTTAGACTAGTGTTAAGAACAGAGGAGGTAAGAAAAGGTGGCTAAATTCTAATGTGCCTGGAAGACTGAGTCAACAGAATCTGCTGGCAGGTTTGATGAGAGGTGCTGTGGGAACTCCTTCAGCCAATAGCCATTAAGATAGCGGCCCACTTTGGGTGTGGCCTCATGTACTATAAATGCAGATGAAAAGCATGCACGGGCCTCTTGGCTGGTGGATTCGGTTCCAGTTCCCAGCACATGGAGAAGACTGCAGATCGCCACTCTTTCTGTGAGTTTATCCCCAGATAAATAAACCTCTGTTATACTCTATTCTGGGCTATTGTGGAACTCTTTTTTGTATATCAACAAAGGGGTACAAGATAAAGCATTAAGTTTTCTTCAATTTTGGTCTTACCAATCAATTTTATTATTGGGTCCTTCAATTGACCAGAAGATTTTAAGTGTATGAACTCACAATTATCAAGGATTTCCTGCACTTGCTCTTGCTTTCTACATCTTAAAAGCCCTTTGCCTTCTTTCAGGTCATGCCAATACCTTCTCATATTTGACAGCTTCCCAGTGCTGAATTTTACATTGAGGTATACTTCCTATCACATTGTCAATTCCGTGGACGATGGGCTCTGTCATAAAGAGAGCTTAAGATATAAGCTGTTGTTTCTTTGTATAAGTTTAATAAAGCTTCTTATTTTTAAATGCTGGTAAATTTACATGATTTGGAGACCCCTCTAATTTGGTATATAGTGTATTTGAGAAACCCAGGAAGATACAGAGTCATCCACTCAGAGTCTGAGAGAAGAAAGGCTGGCAGGCTGTATCCCAAAGCGCAGCAGTCCTCTCTCCATGCACACTTCTCCGGGGAGAGCAAAGGGTAGCAGAGAACGACAGGATTTCCACTGTTCCGGTGGAGCTAGGAGATGAGTGGAGGAATAGAGGAGAAAGGAAAGAGAAAGAACAAAGGAGAAAACCCGGGGAGCCAGAAGGGAACAATGAACACGTGGCAATCCTTTGAGCCTTTTAGAAATGAGAGTCACAAACAAAACAGGAAAACTGGGAATTCTTGTATACACATGAATTTGAGAGGAATCAAACCTGCAACCCCGAGCTATATCTCTGTCCTTAGAATTGGTTTGAAATGTCATTTTATTTCTCACTAATTTGTTCGGCACTTCATGTAATTTCAAGTGGCTGCTTTGGATTCTAGTGTAGGGACATAAAGTGGCTTTGAGAATCGTCCTAACTGGCAGGCAATCTCAGTGCTTTATTCTCCCTTTGGAACATGGCTACCATCGACATCTGTACATATTCCTTTGTTTGTACCTGACAGCTTCCCCTAAGCCCCTCCCCTGGCTGTTTCCTCTGCCTCTTTAGACTTTGGGAAGTAATTTGGTGTTATTCGTTTTTTGGCGGCATCAGGGTCTTGTCTACTTTGGTTGACCTCGAACTCACTACATAGCCAAGGATGACCATGAATTCCAATCTTCCTGCTTCCACTCAGCAAGTGCTACATTACAGGCAGGCACATGCCAGTGCCCTGGCTTCATCTTTAGTGTTCATTTTATTTTTTAACACTGGGTTATATAAGCCCATTGTTATGCAGGTATATGTTATGCTTTGAATGTCCCCACACGTACCTCACTATCCTCCCCTTTCTTTCCCCTCCCCACTCCCACTAATCCCCCCCTCATCTGCCAGACAGTTTACTTCTGCTTTAATACAATCTGAACACATATGCTTTTTATGTGTCTGTGTAAAATATAGAACTCCCCAGTGAGAAAAAACACACTCAAGTTTTAGACAAATTATCGAAACACAACTTTGCATGTATCTGTTTGTTGGGGGCTGAGGGGATGCCTAGTGAAGCTCTTGCCAAGCAAACATGAGGACCAGAGTTCGTATCCTCAGAGCCCACTTAAGGCTGAGCACAGTGTATGTCTCACTGTGTGTGTCTGTAACCCCAGTGTTCCTACAGTGAGATGGGGGTGGAGATAGGAGACTCCCCAGAAGCTTGTGACCTAGCAGATCTGCAAGATACAGAACAGAGGCAAGCAACAAGGAGAGTCAGCCTCAAACAAGATATCAGGCAAAAGATTGCCCTCTGACCTCCACATGTATGCCGTGGAATGTTCAGTTCCCCCACATATATGCACATTTATTTGGGGAATAGGAGTGTAGCTCGAGGCCCTAGATGTGATTCTCAGCATCCCCTGAGACTAGCTTGATATGATCATCTCCAGCCGCATTGATTTTCCTGCAGGGATAGAGCTCCGTTCTCCTTTATGACTGAAAAAAATTCTATTGAGTGCGTATCTACATCTTTAGTTTAATATAAATGGGATCCCTTTCTAGATCTTTCCCCACGTTTTTTATTACGTTCTTCTTTGGCATCCAATACTACACTCCTTATCACCGTCCTTGGCTTTACAATGTCATTTATTTGGTTATTTCCTTTTTAAACTTTTCACCGTGTGTATTCATTGTACATGAGACTGTGTAACATAAGGACATTTTCATGCATGGATAGAATGTATGCTGAATATACCCTACCCCAAATATGAATGTTTCTTCCCTCTTACTTCCATTTAAAAAGTGGCATGAGAGAGAAAGACGCCTTGTGACAGAACTCACCTGGAGGAGTTTTTATTAGGGCAAAGGAGAGCGTGGTGGGGGGTGGGAGGAAGACAGTCCTCTGGAGTCGGGAACAGCAGATGAGAAGAGAGGCTGGGGGGCTGGGACAGAGAGAGGCAGAGAAGCAGAGGGAGATAAAGGAACAGACAGAGAAAGAAAAAGAAAAGGGAAGTGGGCAAGGCCACCTTTTAACAGGGAACGTAGTGAACGTGCACAGGAGGTACTCTTAGTGGCTGCAGCTGAGCACGTATCCCGTTAGGACCCCAAGGGCAGGCCAGTGCAGATGCCTGAAAACTAACTGTAGTTCCTTGGTGTGCAGCATCTGATGCGGCACAGATGCCGAGTAAGGTTGCACATGCAAATGAAGGGATAAAAGGACTGGATACGTAAGGTTAAATTCCTAAAATGAGACTGATGTAGCAAAGGCCAAGCCTTATGGAAAACGCTTACTTACCAGCGTCCAATAGAAAGATTTCACAATATCGCTTTTGCAAGGGCTTCTGTCTCCTTCTAGCTGGCCGAAGAGTACGGCCTATTTACACTCTGTACTTTGGATCCTGGCCTGCTGTGGTCCTACACGGATTCGATGTGGTGAAGGAAGGTCTACTCACTCAAGGTGATGAATTCCTTGGGAGAGGACCTCTGCCCATAATTGAAGACAGCCAGAAAGGATGTGGTCTGTTTCAAACCAAAATACATACTAACCTCCCTTGATGCCTAAATATTTAGGCGAAAGAGATCTTTTTTTTTGCATTAATCAAAAGAGATCTTATTACTAACTTATTCCATGTCTGTTTTGAACTTAGCAACTAACCACAAGCTTGCAATGCTACAATGGATTCCAATGCAAATGGCTCAGAGTTATCAAAGATTCCACAAGTGATAGGCCTAGTTCCCAACAAGACTGACCTCACATGACACCTAAAGGTTCCAGGTCACTCGCATTTTTTATCAACCAGTTAACATTTAGGGGGTTCCCACGACTGCTTCAGGCTCAGCCATTTGCATAATAGCTCACAGAACTCAGGAAGGTGGTAGGCTTAAAATTACAATTTTATTACATACTGAGCTGGAGGATCCCAAACGCAGAGGTTTTAAAGAATGAAGCAGATCTGGGAAGCTCACCTCAGCCTTGGTGTCCAGAGTATAAGCTGAGATAACTTGCATGAGCATGACTGGTGGAGATGTGTGTGTGTGTGTGTGCGCGCACGCGCGCGTGTGTGTGTGTGCGTGTGTGTGTGCGCGTGTGTGCGTGTGTGCGTGTGTGTGTGCAGGCCACAGGTCATGTGCCATCCTTAATGTTCACTTTATTTTTCAACAAGCCCCAGGAATCCGGTCTCTTCCCCCTCCCATGTTGAAGGAGCTGCAGGCTGCGTTCCTGTCGCCCCGGCTCACGGCCGCCTGGCTAGCTTATGCCCCGAAATAATTACACGGAAACTGTATTCTTTTAAACACTGCTTGGTCCATTAGTTCCAGCCTCTTATTGGCTAGCTCTTACATATTGATCTAACCCATTTCTAATAATCTGTGTAGCCCACAGGTGGCTTACCAGGGAAGATCTTAACCTGCGTCTGTCTGGAGTGGGAGAATCATGATGACTCCTGACTCAGCTTTCTGTTCTGTTTACTCCACCCACCTAAGGGTTGGCCTATCAAATGGGCCTAGGCAGTTTCTTTATTACTTAACCAATGAAACAACAGATAGAAAGATGACCCTCCTCCATAATACTATAGAGAGCATATGGTATCTCATGCTTTGAGAATAATGGAATTTGCTAACGGCATATGTACTGTGTATTCTAATATATACATGTGTAATTAATATGACTAGAAGATGCTTACATCCTAATAAAGGAAGTTTAGAGGAATAAACCATATGTAGATATTTGAAAAGAGACACCAGTTCTTGAAATCCTAAAGCAAGATGACTAGAATGCTCATTGTTGAGGCACTGGGAGTAGGCTGGGAGGGGCTTGCCTAGCATGGGCATGGGTTCAATCCTGAGCACTGCAAACACAAATCTCACTGTTCAAACTCTCCCCCCACCAAGCCCTTTGATCCCACCTTCATTCTGGCCTGCGCTCCCGCAACGTGATCTGCTCCATCCTCTTCATGAGCGTTTCCACTACAATAACAAGACACCCCTCACCCTCATGGTCCTCCCAAATAAAAATTTTCACCAAGTGAATTCTGTGTGGTGCCAGGTAAGACCCAGCTTCTACCCAAGTTTGTCACTGTCCTTATTGATCTACTCGAAGACCGTTACAGAATCAAAGGCTCTGGGTTCCTTTGACCTGTGAGCACAGTGCCCTTTCGTATGTGTATGCTGAGGTCAGCCCAGGATCTGGGGAAGTTTGACATCTACTTACTCCAACTGTTGTGTTCAGAAATATTCATAATCCGGGAGTGTGGTTCAGTCATAGAGCACTTGTCTGATGTTGTGAGGTCGAGCACTGCGAACTGAAGGGAGAAGGAGGGAGGGTGGAGGGGGATCAAGGAAGTGTGTTCCCAGTCTCCACTAAAACCACCCAGTCCGCTTCTCCTCACTGACTCCGGCTGAGCAGAGGGAAGACACGCCAGAGATGGAGGGGACACTCCTCTTTTCATGTTACTTCCCCTCCCCTTCTGTTTGTTACACCACTCCCCACAGATGAATCTGTGAGTTTTTGTGTTTGCTCACTTTCGTTTTTAGAGGTACAATCTGTCCAAAATTTAAGGAGTATATTCCTGGAAAGCATAAGGAAGCCTTGAAAAGACTTGATGATGTTAAAGTTTTCATTCTGGAAAAAGTGAAGGAGCATCAAGTGTCCCTGGATCCTGCTAACCCTCAGGACTGCATTGACTGTTTCCTCAGCAAGATCGAGGAGGTTCGGAACCTAGGGAGGGGACCTCTTCCCTTTCTGCATTTGAGCCCTCATGAAGATGCAGGAAAGCATAGTCACATATGAAGATCATTGTTGCAGTTCTGATACTATGTCGTTTGCTGGATAAAGGATTTGAAACATGCGCAGTACATGAACCGTGAGTGACAGTGTGCACACTCAGTAACAGCTATTGCCTGGCATCGGTCCTCAGAATGCAGCTGAACACAAAACACCATGTGTCTGGGGAAACCATGTGACTCTAAAATCACATCTGGAGCTCCAAATCGGAAAACCCCTTCTGGGTTCTGAAAATTAGCACTGTCCACATAAGAGTCCCCCAGCTGTAGAGATGAGAGGAAAACACCACTCAGCTGTATCATAAGTACACATATTCCCACAACCCTTGGCGGGGCTGACTTATATAGCCAGGCTCCCCAGAAAAGATGTCTGAGAGGAGAATAACAATGTCCCTTCCACTGTTCAGAGTTCCCTGGGTTAGTTGAGGTGTTTACACTTATTCCAGTTACCTAGGAGGTCCATAGCAACAAACAGCCCATTCATTCTGGTGAACATTAGGGGGACCATGTGTTTCTCTGCGAAAAAGAAAACTCTAGCACTCAGAGGCAAAAGCAGGTAAGTCTCCGTGAGTTTGAGGCCAGCCTGCTCTACACTGCAAACAAGTTACAGAAAAAGGCAGGCAAATGGCGGTGCACCACATCTGTCTGCGCTCTATGTGCTACCATACAGTTAGTGAACTGGGCAAGGGGCTGGAGGTAGAAACACACAAAGACACACAGACAGACACACAGGGACACGGGTCATCCTTGAAACAGGAATACCCCCAAGAATGCCCCCTTTATACAAAGTCACACAGAGACACGGGTCACCCTTGAAACAGGAATGCCCCAAGAATGCCCCCTTTATTGTGTGCCAGACCCGCTTATATAGGGATCCTTAACTGATATCCACGCCCCAGCCAAACACACCAGAAACCACTCCCCTGCCATCAGGAACTCCTGAGGGTCTCGTGCTCAGAGCAGCTGCAAGCATTGCAAGTTGTTTACCAGAAATTCAGGACCTGGGGAGGGGGGTGTTCACAGCTCCCAACAGTAAATCTGTGAGTTTGAGGCCAGCCTGCTCTATAAAGCAAACAAGTTACAGAAGAGCCCGAGCCGGGTAGAAAAAGGAAAGCTGGTCGCTGTCACACACCAGTGACCTCCTGCACTGGGCTCCAGCAGTTTTTCAGCTCTTCTTTCATGAAATACAGCAACCTATCATCTGCCAACTGTTCATGCATGAGATGTTGTCGTGAGCACTTCCTCTTTAACACTCCACCTCTGTTAAAGCTTTCTGAAACTCAGGGAAGAGATGAAGTAGCATGCCAGGGCACACGTCTGTGTCTTGGCTAACCTGAGCCTCAAGCCCAGGAGACTCCGTCTCATGACTGATCGCTCAAATCACAACAGTACAGCATACAAAAGGAATCTTGTGAAGAGTGAAACCTTGTATGGGGGGGATTTTAGGAAACCATCGCCTCCTCTTGAGCTCACAGAGCCCCTAACTCTACCACCTACAGGAGAAGTACAACCTGAAATCTGAATTTGATCTCGAGAACTTGGCAACCTGTGGGTCCAACCTGTTTAGAGCCGTTGCCGAGACAACCAGTATCACCCTGGGATTCGGGATTCTGCTGCCTGTGAAGCACCCAGAGGTGCAAGGTACCTGTTGGAAAGAGGGCGGGGCTGCCACCCTTCCTGGGAAGGGGTTTGGTTTTGAGGGGCAGAATTATGTCCCCTGGTGCTGATAAGGAAGAGAGGAACTTAGGAACTAAATGAGTTTCTTTTATGTTAAAAAATAGGGCTTATGAATCTCAAACCTCATATGTTAGAAAAAGAGATTTTAAAAACTGAGCCATAGTGAGCAAAAGATGTTATGGTTTCCATGCTGAAATCACACTTGTTCGTGCCATCACCGGCAGTGTGACCTCACGTGAGGTCTGCCATCTTTCAGGCTTCTATTTTCCCACCTTTATAACGTACCAAACACCCCAAGGATGTAAATGTAAACTCTGATGTAATTTTTATATTTCTTTTTATTGATATATACTAATTACTTATAATGATGGGTTTCCTTGTAACTTTGACATGCAAGTATATGATGTATTTAGGTCCTATTCCTTTCTCCCACTTCCCTCTCCTCTTGACCCCCTTCCTTTTCCTGGATAGTCCCCTAGTTCCCCTATTTTTATGTTTTGTTTTGTGCGCGTGTGCATGCATATGCGTGTGTGCCAATGAGTTTAGTGAGGAGTTGCTGACAGAATGGGCCACCTGTCAGTAGCTGCGCCACTGAAGGAAAATCTCCCTTCTCCAGCCACCTCTAACTGCTTAGAGATCTTGAGGTGGGGCTCAGCCGTGCTTTTAAAGTGAAGTCAAACATTAGATCACAGTTTGTAGGGAAGCTGGAGAATCTCACGCCTGTTCCCAGAATACAGACTGTGGGAAGTCAGTATTTACCACTCAAAACGCAGTTGCCCTCGCCCAGGAGATGTGGAAAGTGAGCGTAGCTGTTAGAGGTGCTCCCAGCCAGATAAGGAGCTAACATTTTCCCTTTCTGGCTGATTTACTGGAAACCGCGTGATCAGTTGGGACCGCCTGGGTCTTTTCCTAAGCTCAATGCAACTGTGAACATAGCTGCCCGGCCTTTGTTTCCAACAGCCTAGTCATTAGGATTTGCAGCAGAGCAGGGTTCCCTAGTAACATAGCTTTGACTCCCACGAAGCCTTCTCTAGGCCACATTCTATCTCTATCACTTCGTGGAAGTGTTTCCAGGTCTCCTGAGAATATAGGCCTGGGTAGCCCTTACACTGTCTCTGCAACCAACATTCATGAAGAAATTGATGCTGTGAGTGGTCGCCACCGGCCCCCAGCACGAAGGACAAAGTGAAGCTGCCCTGCACCTATGCTGTGTTGCACGAGTTTCAAAGATACGTCAATCACTCTTCTTCCATCTAGTCTGCCCCAGGCTGTGGTCAAGGACACAAAGTTCAGACACTAGGTCATCCCCGAGGTTAGATGCATTTGGAAGAGGACTGGGAAGGAAGGGACACCATGGCCCCTGCTGATGCTGGGGAGTGGTTCTCAGTTCTGTGGTCGGGAGAGTCACCAAAAGAACACAGAGTCACAGACACTCCGTCACCTCTGGGAGGCTGACCTGAAGCTTCCTTGGCCCCTTCCTGTCCTAGCACACCTATTAAGCGAGCAGTGGCTCACCTGATTTTTCACAGTGGATTTTAAAGAGTGGGACTCCGGCAAGGTGCAGCAGCTCTTACACTGAACCACACCAGTGTCTTTAATCTTGATTTTCTCAAACATTTGGGCTGTTGTTGCCACTGACCATTAACACGTGCTTGCTAGGGATGCAGCGAGCCTTCTGCATATAGCTCTGCAGCACATGGTGTGGAGGAAATATTCCACGTGTGACCAAAACACTGCCAAGCCCAAACCAGCCTCCAGTCTGACAAAGATGAGTATACAAGTCTGCTGAAGAGCGAGTCCACACAATCTCCATAGCTGACACCTGAGTTCAGATCCCAGCACCCACACAGAAAGCCAGGCATGGAGTGCACATGGACCCCAGCACTGTGGTTGGCAGAGACAGGATGATCTCCGGGCCTTTCCTTCCTTTGTTGTTGCTGCTGTTGCTGGGATTAAAGACGTACACTGCCACCGTCCCCTTTTCTTCCTTTTTTTTTTTCTTAATTACAACACTGTTTGGCCAATGGTTCATGCATATTTCTCGCTACCTCTTGTATCTTAATCCATTTCTGTTACTCTGTGTATCACCACAAGGCTGTGACTTACCAGTAAAGTTTCAGCATCTCTCCTTTGGCATCTCCTTGACTCCTCCTACTCTATCTCTATCTCTCCTCAGATTTCTTGCCTGGTTTTACTTTGCTAGGTCATTGGCCAAAACAGCTTCTTTGTTAACCAATGACAATAAAACATATTCATAACATACAGAGGGGAATCCCACATCAGCCATTTTTTTTTATTAATGAACCATCCATGAAACCAGTGTGACAAATTCATCTAGGTATGTATGATTCTTTGAATCTTTTTCTTTATTTTTTTTAAAAAGAAAACAAACTATCTTTTGTTTTCCTTCATTTTTAATAGAACAAGTTCTCAATATGCTTCCCCAGCTGGCCTCAATCTTTCAGTCCTTCTAATGTAATCGCTGGTGTGCTGATATTACAGGGTACACCACCAAACCAGCTAAAAAAAAAAAGCTTTCATATTTAAAAAAAATTACAAGGAAAATACTCAAGAGTGAGCAGGAAGTTTGCAAGATTTTAAAGATTTAAAGATATTTTCAGCAATGAAAGATTTTTGTTGATGTTGCTGCTGTTTTGAGAAAGGGTTTCTCTGTGTATCAAACCTGACAGTCCTGGAACTCACTCTGTAGAACTTGCCACCATGCAGTGAGAAAGTTTTCTTTTTAATTAAATTTATTATTTACATCCTGACTGCAGTTTCCCCTCCCTTATCTCCTCCCATTCCCTCCCATGAAAGATTTTTTTTTAGCTTTAGAATACTAAGTTACACAATTTTTAATAAATTAAAAATGTATTCTGTATTAGACTGGGAAAACAAGTTATACCTAAATACAACTATATGTTTATATCACATATATAATATATAAAATGTATTTATACTACATATATAAGAATAACCATGTATGTTTTTTGGAACCAAACTGACAGATTCCAATTTTGATATGTAATTTAAAAAAGAAATGATAGGAGCTGGGCAGTGACGACATACACCTTTAATCTCAGTGCTTGTGAGGCAGAGGTAGGCAGATCTCTGAGTTTGGGGCCAGCCTGGTCTACAGAGCAAGTTCCAGGAAAGTCAGGGTTATACAGGGAAACCCTGTCTCAAAAAACAAAACAAACGATGAGTATAAGTGCTACAAAATGATAAAACATAAATCCATAGTCCTTTTAATTTATTTTTGTGTGTGGTAATTATAAATGGCTAATGGGTATATAAAAATATACCTACAGAATGGAATAGATTGCAAATAAAAATTATAAAGATTCATGTTTTAATTTAGCATAGTATATTGGACAGGATGTTTAAGAAAACTTTTTGTATGTTTGTTTGTTTTTGTTTTTTGTTTTTGAGCCAAGGCTATACCTTGGCTGGCCTGAAACTCCCTTATAGATCAGGCTGGCCTCACCAGCTCTGCGTAAGGGATGGGATTCTTGTTGGTAGTAGTAACCAGGGTAACCTCAACAGCTACAGACTGTTAAAGCACCTGGTGAGCATCCCCACTGCTAAGAACTTACTTTTGTATAGATTTCCCCAAAAATAAGAATTTATTTTTTTATTAATTTAAAAGTCAGATGTCAAGGCCCACACTTGAAATCTCAGTATTTGTCAAAGGGGTGCCGTGTGATCAGGTGGAGCTGGATTTGGGATCCAGCTGTGGTGTTTGCCAGGACAAGCTCCAGTAAACCCCAACTTCCTTGTTTATATTATTGTGAGCCAGAAAGCATCCAGGTACTCAGCTGGCACGAGAGTTAACCGAGATTTAAAACATCCCAGCCCAGTGTCGGGCAGATGTGAGGCTCCCAGAGAGAGTGGTCACCATCAGCATCTTGTCATTTAAGCTGGAGCTTCTTGGACACTCCCCACTCACACCCCCTTGCTACCAGGGAAGCTCTGACCTTTGTTTATTAGGTATACAAAAGAGGTACATGCTTTAAACATTTCCCGGTGATAAATCAGAAAGAAAATAATTTGAAAACATTTTTGCTGTACATATAATTTTACAATGTACGAAATTTATACAGTATATAAAACAACCACATTTGCACACTAAGGAGACAGCTGTGCTTGTTATTTTTAGATGAAGACTGAAATACGGGTTGAGTATTTGATACTATAGGACGGAGAGCATCTGGGGTGATTTCCAGAGTTAGCTGATGTTTTGATTTTATGGTTGTCAACACTGAGGATGCCACTTTGCATGAGTGGACAGTTAAAAAAGAGCAGCAGAAAGTTCAGTGCCATTCAGAAGTTTCTGAAAAATCCTGCCAAATCCCAAACCAAAACTGCTTCAAATCTCTTCTTCTTTTTTCCCCTCAGGTTTTTTTTTTTTTCAAGACAGGGTTTCTCTGTGCAACAGCCCTGCTTGAAACTTCTTAGTAGCACTCAAGCCAGTGGCTTAAGTAGCAATTTTTAAAACCAAACATCCTTTCTAACATAATGCAACTTAAAGATGCATTAAATTTAGACTTGCAGGCTGAAGGAGGACAGAAGGAAAAACCTGAACACTTTTTGTTTTCCGAAATCGAGTCATTGTTTCTGTAAGAGTAGAGAACTTTGTGTGTACAGGAAGAACATTGCAGTCCATAGGGTAGAGCAGTCTTGAATCTCAGCTGCAGCGTGTCGGGTCATACTCTTTGCTGTTGTATGGTGTGACAGCTCATGACAACATGCTGTGTTCAGAACACGGCTGCCGTGAAGCCGCAGGGTGCAGCACACGTAGGCACTTTGTGAAATGCCTCAGTTTCTCTGCATGTTTGCTTTTGATTATACTTTTGGTCCTTGTGTACTCAGAAGCCTTTAACTGTTGCCAAATCATGCGCAGTCCCCTTTCTCATAGTTCACTTTATATCGCTATGGTAAAAACACTGTGACCAAAAGCATTTGAAGGGGAAAGGCTTTCTTATACACCCAGGACCACCTGCCCAGGGGTGGCACCACCACAGTGGGCTGGGCACTTCCACATCAATCACTCATCAGAAGAGTGCCCCATGAGCTAGGTGACATATAAATGGAGACTGCTCACTTGTTCCCCACTACCCAGACCCAAATAATCACACAGAAACCATATTAATTGCAACATTGCTTGGCTAATGTCTCAGACATATTTCTAGCTAGCTCTTACACCTTAAATTAATCCATTACTATTAACCTGTTTTGCCACAAGGCTGTGGTTTACTGGAAAGGCTCTGGTTGCATCTTTCTTCTTCGGCAGCTCCATGGAGTCTCCTTGACTTTTCCTACTCTTTCTATATATCTCTGTTCAGATTTCCTGCCTGCCTTTACTCTGTTAAGCCATTGACCCAAATAACCTTATTCATTAACCAATAAAAGCAAAACATATACAGAAAAACATCCCACACCATCTCCACTTTTCTGTCTAATTAAAAAAGAAGGTTTTAACTTTCACATAATGAAGCTATATATGCAAAACAGTTATCAAGCAAGAATTATAGTTACAATATTTAGTCTATTTGTATCTGGCAAAATTAAAGAAAATATTCTACCATCTATTTTATCTTTGTAAATCTAAAGTTTTATATATAATTTATCTTTTATCATAAGTAAGGAACACTATAACTATAATTATCTGCCTTCAACTCCATCAAAGACCCCAAAAGGATATAATATTACCTAAGTAAACAGGAAGTACATTGAAAGCAACTTCAAAAACTCTAGAATTGACAGAAAGAACGGCAGGCCAATTTGATAAGAGTATTTTCTCGGGTGAGATTTTCTCTTCTCAAATGACTCTAGCTTGTGTCAAGTTAACTGAAGACTAACCAGGATACCCGTATTTATGACTCTCCATAGGATCAAGACCCACAGTTTAAGAAGCTGGAGTCTACCAGACTGTGGTGGTGCACACCTTTAATCCCAGCACTTGGAAGGCAGAGGCAGGTGGCTCTCAGGGTTCAGGGCCAGCCTGGTCTACAGAGTGAGTTCAAAGACAGACAGTCTAGGATACACAAAGAAACACTGTTCTGAGGGGGGAAAAGAAGCTGGAATCTAAACCTAAGCTTCACAAAATCTTAGCAGGTCAGGAGGAAAACCTGTCTTCATTTCCCCATCTTAGAGTGAGGAAAATGGAGTTTGACTGTACCAATCTGAGGCTCAGGATCTCATTTTCTTTCTCTTATATCTGAATCCAGAGAGAAAAAAAATAGTAGACATAAAAAAGTAATTCTTTCATCTTGAGACGGAAGCCCCAGTAAAGCCCATGTGTGGACAATGTGAACGCAAGCCTCAGGTTTTCAGTGACTGTTACTGAACACTGTCGCTCTTCCCCAGAGAGCCGTCCTGTCAATCGAGAAGTGTGTGTAGCAGCTATAACGTGAGACAGTGATCGGGGAGGCAGGGGAGTTTCCCCCTACCAGGTGTACTGGTAACAGGAGGGTTTGACTTGCTTGTGAACTAAAGCACGGCAGGGTACCATCGCGTTCTCCATCCTTGATGTCGGGGCACCGCTGTACTCCTGCTAACGCATGACAAGGTACCATCGTGTTCTCCATCCTTGATTTCCGGGCACCGCAGTACTCACGCTAAAGCACGGCAGGGTACCATCGAGTTCTCCAGCCTTGATTTCCGGGCACCGCAGTACTCACGCTAAAGCACGGCAGGGTACCATCACGTTCTCCAGCCTTGATTTCCGGGCACCGCTGTACTCCCGCTGCTGTCTCCCATCTTACTGGATCATAAGAAGTTTCCCATCCCAGAGTCATTTGACCCAGGACACTTTCTGGATGACAATGGCTGCTTCAAGAAAACAGACTACTTGGTTCCCTTCTCCCTTGGTAAGTGCACACGTTTCAGGCAATGTTTAGCTTCACTGAATTATATCGTGAGTAAGAGACCCACTGATGCAAAGTCAGTTGACCAAACTGTCACAGTTTTCCAAGTCCAGAGGGACATTTAAGTCTATACACCAGTATAGTCTTCCAGGAACGATTTTGTGGGCTGCTAAGGGAAGTTTTAAAGAAAGCAAACATTACTCAAATTCAGATGTCATCTACTGCCTGATGATAAAGTAACTCACTGCTGCAATTTTTACCTGTTGATTTCTTTTTGTAATATTAACTTTTCTAAAACACAGACACAGATGTCTTCAGTTTTAACTGTCAACTGTTACTAATCTTCTGATTCCCAGAGCCAGAGTCTACCAAAGAGCCTCGGCCACTCCATCTTCTGTCTTGGCAGCATTGCCAGCTTCAGAACATGAGTTAGGCTACATAGATAGCTATATAGGTAAATATATAGCTATAACTATAGATATGACAGCTGGATGGATAAAGTGCTAGCAGAGCAGGCTTGAGGGCCTGGGTGTCGACTCAAAACCCATGTGAAGAAGGCCGATGAGGCGATGAGATTGTACTATCTGTCCTGGGGAGGCAGATCATGTAGACCCCTCAGACTTGCTGGACAGCCAGCCTAGCCTCAGTTGGTGAGTTTCAGGCCAGTGGGAGACCTAATCTGAGGATTTCTTGCGTGTATGGAAGGAAGGATAGCCACACACATCGCAAAGGTAAACGTCTATAAAAATCCCTGTGGCAATCCCTCCAGCCCCAGACTTCTCTTCTCTTTCTCTGACTCGAACCCCTCCCACCCAGTTCCCTATTTCCAAGCTGATGGTCTTTTCCTGTTCCCTGTCCCCTTCCTCCCTCCCTTCCCGGTCAGGTAGTTTGATTTCTTAGTTTCCAACTCTCCTAATTACTCACGAGAAACATCACAGCCAAACGAAGAGGCCCTGGCAAAGCAGTGCAGACGATGGTTCTCTGAGTGTGAGTCAGGGATAATGATAAAGTTACTTTTATTATATAAATTTACAGCATCTCTTCACCCCAAAGAATGTCCTGTGGCACAGCATAGCATCCCCAGGAGATCCTAAAAGCGCTCTCCCTCAGGCGAGTTTGGCTCCATCAACAACAGCATCTTCCACTCATTAAGCAGGCAGCTGTCATCCTATTTCACCTCTCCCTGAAAACACTGTGAGGTATAGGAGGAAAAAAAAAAACACTGATGCTCAGAGGGTAGGAAGTTTGACCAGGTTTGTCCTGATCTCAGGCAAAAAGCCCAGCTACTGACACAAAGCCTTGGGGTTTCTGCTATCCAGTTCTCTAGAGAGGACATCATTTCATCTGTACAGCCAAGAGGACTTTAGTGCTAAGCCTTTGATGAACTTCCTGAGATCCATTCTGCAGATCTTCTCAATTAAATCAGACACTCGCCTTTCTTTTGATGGGGAGAGGGGATTTTAATACGAAGTCCAGACTTGCCTCAAATATGCGGTTCTCCTTCATCAGCTTTCTGGGTGCTGGGACTAAAGATGTGTGTCACCACCTCTCGCTGACATTGGTTCTTTGGTTTTCGAGGACTAAATAGCAATATGACCTGAACCAGGCCCTATTGTGTACTGATAATTTGTTTGTATTCTAAAAAATAAATCTTTCTTGACAATCAGAGAATAAAAAAAGCCACACTGATCAGCCATACAGACCAGGCAGAGGTGGCACACACCTTTAATCCCAGCAACCACACTAGTTTGCCATAGAAACCGGGAAGTAGTGGTGCACACCTTTAATTCCAGCGCTAGAGAGGAATATAAGACAGGATGGGACAGTCTTCAGGCTCAGTCTCATACTGAGGATTCCTGGAGGCAGGATCACCATTTTCGGACTGAAGTAGAGGTAAGAGATGATGGCTGGCTGCTTTGTTTTTCTGGTCTTCGGGTTGAACTCCAATACCTGTCTCTGAGTTTTTATTAATCTGCTATACTATTGTGTTAGGTTGAGTGGAAGTGACATGTCCCCTCCAGCTCTCCTTTAGAGATGTCTCGTCCTGCAGGATGCTGTTCTTGAACCCTCAGTTTCCTTGGAATCCAAATACTCTGAATCTAAGCCTGTGAACCAAGTTCAACATAGCTTGTAGGGGATGTCCAACCCTATGGGTCAGGACCCTTCAGGAAATTGCTATTAGTCTATATAAATGACCCATGTAGCTTTTTAATTCATCCCTCAACCATAGAGACTATTAGACAATTTTGGTTTCTACTTTACACTTTCTTATTAACATATTATATTTCAGTGCTGGAGAGATGGCTCAGAGGTTAAGAACACTGACTACTCTTCCAGAGGTCCTGAGTTCAATTCCCAGCAACCACAAGGTGGCTCACAACCATTTGAAATGAGATCTATGCCCTCTTCTGGCCTGCAGGCAGAACAGAGTATACAAAAAAATAAAAATAAATAGGATACTGTATTCCTGTTTCAGAGACATTAAAATGTCAAAAAGAAAAAAAAAAACGGTATCTTAGAATCAATGAGACCCATTTACCTGCTCTAGTCAATAGGACGACTCAAAGCCCGGCATGCAACAGCCCCTCTCTCAAAGGACCAGATCGGTTAGAGCCGTGGTCCTAGTTTCCAATTAACCCTCCGCCTGATTCCCGATAGCCTCACTGAGGTCTGATCAGTAAACATACATCACATTCATCTCTCCAAAGTCGAAAAAAGCCCTTTACTCCTGGCCAGAGGATTACTGCAGGGCAGACTGTGTACAGATGAGGCAAGGCCAGTACACAGAACGGATCCAGAGTCCACACTACACAAGCGTTCGTTCCATTGGCCAGAGAGCAGTCTGAGGCAACGTGTCGCCAAACCAATGGTCACGATCTTGGAAGTAGGATGAGGGGAGGCAGCTACAAGAGCCTTGGAGCCTAAAACCCCACACCGTCCTTTTCCTGCTCTTGAGTCAACAAAACATGAAAGCAGAGATGAGTTCATTGCTTTTCAGCATGAATTCTTGTAACACGCTGGTGGAGGCTGGGAACTAGGGGTCCAGAAGCAAAGTCCTTAAACACCTTATATTGTAATCGAGGGAGACAAACAAGCCAGCACTAACAGCAGAAGCCGGGATCTCTGACGTCCGCAGAGTTCTGTGGAAATGCCAGGGAGGAACACTGAAATCAGACCTGGAAAGGGGCAGGGCATGTTCTCAGAAAATCATACTTAAATGCACTATTGTTATTTTTAACACAAATAGGTGTGAGTCGATTCCCAAGCAGAGAGAGAGGAGCTATCCTAACACCTAAGAGGATCTTAAAGGCTTGACAATGTTGGACATTGCAGGGGAGTCAAGCAAGCTGGTGGTGGAAACGCAGTGCGGTATAGTTCCAGTCCTGGAAGGCCTCTGCCAGGTAGAAAATCCTGGACTTGGGACAGTGAAGAGGCAAGGGTCTGAATGGTGGAAAGTGATATAGGGAGCACGGTATAGTAGGTGGGGGTGGAACCCTGGGCACAAGGCGGGTGGGAGGCTGTCAACGTGACCGAGGCAAGGCTGAATCAGAGTCAGTGCCCATGACAGGGAAGGCAAGGGACACCAGTGAATACTTGCGGACAGAATACGCGGCGGGTTTGGGGGGGCAGGAATGGCTCCAGGGTTTTTGACTGGGCAACAGGTGATGCCATTTCCCCAGAGGAGCACCTAGAGAGGGAAAAGTGGCACCTTCAGATTCCAACAGGTCCCAGCTGAGGTCCCTGAAGAATGAGCAAAAGAGAAAACATCTCAGCCCCCGCATGAAGAAGCAGAGCTGACGTGTACGCAGCATTCCACAGTTTCTACAAAGCTTCTGTTGAAACAGCGGCCTGACTGACACAGGTGGTGTGGGGGTGGAGTGCTGGAACTGTCGTCTGGAGACAAGCGGTCTAGAGAGAACTTTCAAACCACATCACAGAGGCTAGGCTGGACACAAAAAAAAAAAAAAAAAAAGAACAAAAATCAAAACAAAAAAATTAAGGATGTCACACATTGAGACTAGCAACAACAAGCATTTCAAAGAAAAGATGTACAAGAATACTTTAGAGAATTTAGATAATAATATATATTATCCTTAACACACATATAGTGTATATTATATATACATCTATCTGTATATATTTTTAAATTCTTGTATGTATGTATATATATATACATACATATACGAATCACCTACAATTCTTGAAACCAATTGAAAGCAAAAATAGAACCACAAAGGAAAGAGAAGCTCCTGCCTTCTATAAAATAAAAATAAACCCTTATTAAACAAAATCAAGAAAAGGACTGCCAAATCAAGTGGATTCCATCCACGTATGTGAGGACACAGAGCCAACCCATCCAAGCATAGATGCTGGAGGAAAGACCGTCTTCCCCAACACAGAGTGTTGTGTTCCTGCTGATTCGTGGAGTGGCCCTCTGTGGGTGGATCAGTAGATGGACATGGTATTGTTTTTAAACATTCATTGAAGTAGAATTTCCACACAGTTCAGTCACTTAAACAAGCATGGCATTCCGGGAGGCAGATTGGGCATGGGAGCCTATGCCTAAAATCTTAGCACTAAGGAAGATGAGGCAGGAGGATTACAAGTTCCCGGAGAATGTCTCAAAGCAAACAAATTGTGAACATAATAACGGCACAACTAACAACACAATCTTCCATCATTTCTGTTACCTCCGAAAGAAACGCTGTACCCTTTATCCACCTTTCCCCAGTTCTCGATAACCATCAGTCGTCCACCTTCTAGCTTTACACACTTGCTTATGTTGAACATTTCTGGTAAATAAAGTCATGCACTAAGCGTGTTCTATGTATGACTCACTTACTGAGCCTGCTTTTGAGGTTTACCCGTGTTGTTGCCTAAAGTTAATTTCTTTTGTTGTTGACTTAATGTTGCGTTGCTTGGATAGGACACACTATTTTTCCAAGCCTTAGTTGATGAACATCTGTCTTGATTCTGTGGTGTTTCGAATAGTGCTGCTGTGTTCATCTACAAGTCTTTGGGTGCACACATTCCCATGAGTCTTGGGTAGGTACCCCAGAGTAAACCTGCTAGCTGGTAAGTTTATGATTTGACCCTGTGGGGAAATCCTGGGGAAGTCTCAGGCGTGTGTTCCCCAGCTGCTCTTCCTTTTCTCTTGATGCACTAACTGTGCAAGGCTGGGTGTTTTCTTCTTAGAGAGAGAGCATGTCCTCCTTCCTGGTGGCCGAATGTGAACAGAAGACAAGTTTGGAACTATGTTGGGCATAAAAGGGAAGAAATGCACATTGAGCCTAGAGGAACAGCAAGCTAGCTGGAGCCAGGGCAACAGAGACTCCAGACTTCATTAGAGTTTTCTGTCACTTACAGTGGAATCTAATCCTAATGGATGTGGTCGTCATGGGCTTGGTGGCATCTCTATAAAACCAAAGAACAGCAGAGAAAGCTGCTCAGAAAGGGGGAACCAGTGGAGGAGCTGGTAAAGGAAGAGATAGACAATGTGGATGTGCCAGTGCCTGTGCCCTAGGGTCATCCGTCGTGATTCAGATAGCGTCGCTACCTTTCTGAAAAGTGAGTCTTTGTGAAGCTGGCCAATGAGCAGGGACCTGACTACCAGGTTACAATACTGAGTGAGCAGACTGTCATCTTGAGCCGCATTGTCCTCCTGAGCTCTAAGAAAAGACGCAACGGCTCTCGATACATCTGAAGGGAGCTGTTTGACACAGCTGAGAACTGACGTTGGGATAATGCCTTCCCACGTTCTCTAGTCTCATCTGCCCTATTTTTAAACAACCCAGCCTGTTGAAGCATGAGTAATAACCAGAACGGGGTACATGTGGAGATTATTAGAGAAAAAGACAGCAGAAGAGAAATGATTCCAGACATCAGAGAATGAGCTCAGACAAATATCCAAAGGAGATGGGGTCGAATTAAAGGAGCTAAGCCAGAAAACAGGGAAAAGCAAAACCATGACAAAGAAATGAAACAGTTTCGCGGCACCAGGAGGATGTAGGTTTCATGCAGCTTTAATCTCCCATCGACAAGTGATACTTCTGTGTGCACGTAGGCACAATGTGATGTCGGAGTCAATATCCTGGGAAGGCAATGGAAAGCTCTCAGACTTGGAACCAAAAGGCCAACTAGCTCCATAGTTGTTGATTAAAATTATATGGTCTAGGTAAATCATTTCAACTTTAGTGGTGAGGCAATGGAAATGGTTCCTTGAGTTAAGGCACTTGCCACCAAACTTGATAACCTGAGTTCAGAACCTGGTGCCTACATGGCAGGAGAAAACCAGCTCACACAAGGTGTCTTCTTGATATACACGCGTGCGCGCGCGCACACACACACACACACACACACACACACACCACGGCACATGCACACTGCTCCACACACTATAAATTTAAATGTAATGTAATTCAAAACACTAAAAAATACATTTTAGTGGATCCCGGTTTCATTTCTGTTGCTGGAATAAGGTGTCAGATCAAAAAGCACCTTGGGGAGGAAAAGGTTAGTTTGGCCACAATTCCAGCTTGTGGTCTGTCACAGCAGGGAAGTCAGGGTAGCAGGAACCTCAAAAGCCAGCGACATCACATGCACAGTCAAGAGCAGAGAGGCGAGTGCCCAGCTACCTCGCTTTTCTGTAGTTCAGAATCCAAACCCAGGAGCAGCACCACCAGCTTTGGGAATGGATTTTCTCATATTAATTAATGTAATTATTGCAATTAAGACAACATCTGATGTGGGATTCCCCTCTGTATGCTGAGAATATGCTTTATTTCCATTGGCTATTAAAGAAGCTGTTTTGGCCAATGGCTTAGTAGAGTAAAGCCAGGTGGGAAATCCAAACAGAGATAGAGAGAGAAAGTAGGCAGAGAAAAGGAGAAGCCATGTAGCTGCAGAAGAACTTTACTGGCAGGTCACAGCCTCGTGGTGATACACAGATTAATAGAAATGGGTTAATTCAAGATGTAAGAGTTAGCTAGAAGTATGCCTGAGTCATTGGCCAAACAGTGTTGTAATTAATACAGCTTCTGTATTATTATTCAGGTCTAGGTGGCCAGGAAACAGATGAGCAGTCTCCTACTACATATATCTAGCACGTTGTCCTGGGATTAAGTGATAGGCACTAGAATAATTAGTTTTGTTCTTCATTAAGATTATGGTTTCCCAGTAAAGACAGGTCACAAACACCTAAATAAGGAAACTGATAAGCTAGGTATTTGCATCAAAATGACAAACACTGATAGAAACATCCAGGGGAGGCTTTCTTAGAGAGAGACGAGCGTTCTCACTGAGTAGCTAGCCTTGGCCTTAACATGGGAAGCTTGAGATGGAGAAAATATGGGTGTCCCAGATGTGGTGACTCGGAAAGGGTTTCATCTGTCTCCAGGACTGATCAGGATACTTGAACTCTGCACTCTCCAAACACTCAAAACCCAAATACTTAAAAAAAAAAAAATGACTGGGCAGTTGACTAGAGCAAAACTCTTGATTCATTTATAGATCCGGTTGACTAACGTTCATTGAGCAATGTTAAATTGCATTGATACTGCTCTGCACGTCACTGCTGGAGAATACAGCAAAGAAAATTTAAAACTAAGATGCCTTGAGTCTGGCTAAGCAAGATTGGTGTGAGGATTAGTCAAGACTCGTTGTCAACATGATACATTTGGGGAGGACTTCCAATGGAAGAACTGCCTCCATCACATTGGTCCTCAGATGTGTCTATGGGGGCATTTTCTTGATTGCTAGTTGACGGAGGAAGGTGTGGTCCTCTCTGGGTGGTAGCAATCCCTGGGCAGGTGGTCCTGGGTTGTATAAGAAAGCAGGCTGAGCTAGTCAGGGTAGCAAGCAAACCAAGAAGCAGTGGCCTTCCGTGATTCCTGCCCACTTGGCTTCCCTTGTAAATTAAATAAAGCATTTCCTCCCCAGGTTGCTTTTGGTCACAATATTTATCTCAAAACAGAGCAAACTAGGACCGTTGATTCAATTGCCTACACTGCTCCCCCTCCCCTCACCCATCTCCTCTCTCCTCTGTAGACTCTAGGCAAGATAGCAGAAGAAGATAATAGTTCCTGGTCTCACTCCTTGAGGGTAGGTGTCCTCTCTGCCTTCTGCAGATTGAGCATCCTCCCTTTGCTCTGGTATCTCTTGTAGTTTCCTGACTCTGCTCCACACTGGTGTTCACTGGGATCAGTTGAGTTAGGATACATTTTTTTCCTAACTGCGCTCGTGGGCATGGGGTCTCAGCCCTCCTCCTCCTGTTTACTATTTTTGTAACTCTGAGCAAACTCCTCCTCTAAAATGGAAACTGCAAAGTCTTCTTTGCTGGCTGCTGTGAGGGATATATGTGGCAGCGTTCAGTAACCTGCAGGGTAATGCTTGAAGCTTATCTGAGTTTGGCTGGAGATCCAGAGATCTAGATAGACTACTTCCTGTGCCTTGAGTCAAGATGAAGGACTTGGGGCTGGAGAGATGCCTCAGAGGTTAAGAGCACTGGCTACTCTTCCAGGGGTCCTGAGTTCAATTCCCAGCAACCATATGGTGGCTCACAACCATCTATAATGAGATCCGATGTAGGGGAAGCCCAGCCCAAGGGGGCGTGTTTGCCTCGGGCTAATGTTTACATATAAATCTGGCTGGCGTGATCCCCGCCAGTCCCTTTTTATTTCCTGCTCGCTGCTGGAACCCTGGTTTTGTAAGCTCTCCCCTTCTTCCCCTTAATAAAGCTGATATTAAAGCTAGCCTGATTAATCCTATTTGCCGGTCGTTTACGCCCCTACAATCTGGTGCCCTTTTCTGGCCAGCAGGAATACATGCAGGCAGAATACTGTTTATATATTAAATAAATAAATCTTTAAAAAAAATTGAAGGACTCTCAGCCATTTCTCCATCACCATGGCTGCTTGCAGGCCACCATGTTGCACCATGATGATAATGGACTAAGCTTCTGAAAATGTAAGCCACCCCAATTAAATGTTTTTCCTTTATGAGAGTCAGAGTGGTCATGGTATCTCCTCGCAGCAATAAAAACCCTAACTAAGATGCAGCTGTTTAAGTTTTATGTGTATGGGTGCTTTGCCAACATGCCTATCTGTTTACCATATTTATGACTGGTGCCTGTGGAGGCCAGAGGAGGCTGTTAGGTCCCCATAGAGGCCAGAGGAAGTGGTCAGGTCCCTGTGGAGGCCAAAGAGGGATGTCAGGTCTCTGTAGAGGCCAGGGGAGCCAGTCAGGTCCCTGTAGAGGCCAGTGGAGCCAGTCAGGTCCCTGTAGAGGCCAGAGGAAGTGGTCAGGTCCCTGTGGAGGCCAAAGAGGAATGTCAGGTCCCTGTAGAGGCCAGAGGAGGCAGTCAGGTCCCTGTAGAGGCCAGAGGAGGCAGTCAGGTCCCTGTAGAGGCCAGAGGAGGCTGTCCTGTTCCCTGTTCCCTGGAACTGGAGTTACAGGTGGTTATGAACTACCATGTGGGTGTAGAACCCAAACCTGGGTTCTCTGGAAAGTAGCCTTGCTCTTAACTGTTAACCTATCTCTCTAGCACCTATTTAAGTTTTTCGAGACAAGGTCTGATCAGATAGCACTGGCTGGCCTGGAAGTCACTACATAGACCAGGTTGGCTTCAGCCTTCAGCACTCCTCCAGCTTCTGTGTGCTAGGATTGCAGATGTGTGTCAGTGCATTCCAGCATGGGTTTCATCTTCCAAGTTCCTTAAGTTCTGGATATTAATTCCCTATTGGGTTGCTATCTGGCAAACATTTTCTCGTGTTTTGTAGGCTATACTCTTGGCTATGCAGAAACTTTTCCGCTTGATGCAATCTCATCTGCTAACGATTATTCTAATTTCCTGAGCTCTCAGAGTCCTTTGTCGCTGTTGAAGTAGGACCATCTTGCTAGTCTTGCTAGCGCTGTGTTACAAATCATTTACTCATTACAGATGCATTTCCAAAGATGTGATTTCCAGTTGTTTGCTCCAAGCAGGTGTCACAGTTTCTCAAGTTGTTTTTCCTTACCTTTAAGACCTTTGAGTGGGGAGGACAAGACAGAATGGTGCTTCAAAATAGGGCGCAAGGGCGGGGCGGGGGGGGGGCAGGGAGGGGACAAATTGCTCCGTTTCTAGGTTGTAACAAGCACTTGCCGAGTCTTTTAAAAGCCCCTGGGAATCAAAGGGTTATAAAGTGCTGTTTCTGGAAGCCTGTTTACAGTCCAGTTAATCAGTAAGCCAGAATCGCCAAGTGGAGATGCGCAGAGCCCTTCCAAAAGATTTTCTAGGCTTAGGAGGAGAAGAGAAATGAGCCCCGGGGCCATCGTGGCTATCCCAGGGCCACAGAAATAATTCCCAGCATTGCAGAGGCCCGGTCTCCAGTCTCCTGCTGGTGTCGCAGGTGTGGCAGGTGCGAGGCCTGGCGCTCTTGGCTCTGGATCCTGATTGGCAGAAGATTGCTTGGAGAGTAGGGGGCACATTTCACAGCCGCTGGGAAGCTCAGCGAGATGCCAGACCTACCTTCAGCCTTCCTGCCCCTCCTCCTTCTTTCCAAGTTAGTTGCCCCAGTGACCTTTCGTCACCACCGCTACGATGACCTCGTGAGGACACTATACAGGGTGCACAATCAATGCCCGGACATCACGCGGCTCTACAACATCGGGCGCAGCGTGAAGGGGAGGTACCTCTACGTGCTGGAGTTCAGTGACCACCCAGGGATCCATGAGCCCTGTAAGTCTTGAGTAGGTCTGGGGTGTGTTGGGAAACTAACACCTACAAATTCAGAGATGGTAGTTGCTGCTCCAGTGGAGACCTCCATACACAATGCATTACCTCTCTCTCAGCCTCAGAAGGCAGCCTACCTGGCTCTTAAGCTTCCCTGGACCCTGGGAGAGTTGACCCCAGTTCAGACTGCGGCTCATTCCTCCTTCCTGGGTTCTGTTTGCTTCAGGGGTAAAGGGTGTCTTTCTTCTGTTCCCTCCACCCTCCCCTCCCTTCCCTCACATCCCTGGTCTTTTTCTCTTATTCCTTCTGTCAGGATTCAACGGCTTGGGAGCATAGCAGAAATGGTTGACCTCCTAGTTCTCCCGAGGGGTCAGGTACACCTCTTCCAGGAACAGCAGTGAGCCAGCACGGTGTCCTAGAGAGAGTTTGGGGGTTGGGACTGTTGTTTTCTTTTTTGTTAGTTTGCTTCTGTCATCAAAGCAATCCATGTTTGCTTTGAAAATAGTTCATGACCAGCCAAGCAACATAAGAAAGCCGCATCGCAAAACAACCAACCAAGTGAAAAAAACTAGAAATCGTATAAGGAAAAAGTACCAAGCTGAAGAAGCACAATCCTAACACTCAAGGATAACTATTATTTATGTAGATTGAAATCGCTCCTTCCAGGCATGATACCCAAGCCTACCTTTCAAATGCGTGTGTCTTTTCACAGAACTGGAATCTGACTGTAGCTGTCTCCCTTGGCTCCTCGCCTGTGTCTCTGAACGCAGATCTAAGGCCTCATTCTTTCTTGTGTAATATGCTATTGCCTGGTTTAATTAACCGCTCACATATTCATGAACATTGATGATGTCTCTAGCCTCTTGTTGCTTTGTTGGTGACTTTGAGTTAAGTCACATGGCTACATCAGTTCCTCCTTCGGACGTCAACAGCAAATCTCTTCCTCTCCCTCTCACACCCCAGCCCCGCTCGATTCTTCTTTATAACTTGATTTAAATCATTGCACAAGGCTCCCGATGGGTCTTCCACCCAAAGATGGCCATTGTCTGAACCCGTCTACTCCCAACTTGGCTAGGAGATGCCAAAATCATTTCTTTCATTACTAATACAGTCTTCTTGTACTCCTGCTTTAAAGGTGCAATGAGTGCTGACCATGACAGCTTCAAAATTTTATACCAAGGAAGCTCAAGAAGAACAACGTGATTCCCTGGGGTTAAGGTTTTGCCTAACAAGCCCCTGCTTTTACGCAGATCACGTGCATGGTGTGAAAGTTTGAGGCTGTTGATGGTCTTGATGAAGTTAACCTGTTAGACCACGCCCCTTTCTTGGGTACTTCTAGCACTCAAGGCTTTCCTTGAGTCGGTGCAAACAATGCTGGCTCTCACTGATCCCTCTTTCCCCCTGAGTTAGCAGTTCTTTCCTTTGCTTCTTACATTCCTTCATTCTACAAATATTTACCCACCGCCTACTAGATAGAAGAACTTTTGTTGGGGCTGTAGAGATGGCTCAGTAGTCTAGAGAGCACTTGCTGTTCTTCTAGAGGCCCCAAGTTTGGTTCCAAGCACCTAGCAGCTCACAATCACCTGTAACTCCAGTTCTAGAGGATCTGATACCCTCTTCTGGACTCTATGGAACACACACACACACATAAATAATAAACCAGAAAGGGGGGGAGATCCCTATTAACAAAAAAAGAAAAACAACAACAACAACAACAAAAACTTTCCGGCAGGCATGCTGGCACTTTAATAGGCTTTAGAAATGAAACAAAGAATAATGCAGGTTTTTCCCTAATAGGCCTGAATTATAGCAGACTAAGACCAGTCATAGATGGGGCACTGCGTAAATGCTTGATGTGTCAGATGGGGTAAGTTCTGTAGTGAGAGTTTTAACGGGAAAGAGAGGAGGTGTGCTGTGTGGCAACCCAGAGGGAAGCAGAGGAGCTCCCTGGTGCGCCAAAGGCTTCTCTGGCTGAGGTGGTGTCGAGAAGAGGTCTGAAGGTCTCCGAGGGGGAGGGACTGGCAGGCTAAGGAAAAAGTAAAGGCAGCCCTGGGACTCAGAGCCCAGTTGGCACTGAGGTCAGAGCCAGGTGTTGAGAGCGCTGGGCACCCGGAGCTTGTCTGGGACTTACAGGCAGGTGGACCCCTCTTGGCCTTTACTTTGAACAAAGCGAGATGCTGCTGGGGTGTTGTAGGCAGAGGAGTTGTGCGCCCTGACTTAAAGGTGCTCAAAGACTTGGTGTGGAGGCTACCTGCTGCAGCTCCAGTAGTACCAGCTGCCTGCTCTGGGGTGAAGGGTTGCTTGGTTTATTTGTTTGTTTGTTTAACCTTTATCGATTCTTTGTGGATTTCTCATCATGTTCTGATCTCACTTATCTACCTGTCTGGGTGAATGAAGTTTCGTGGACCGCCATTACACTCGTTTGTTCTTGAGTTATCTGTGCTGGCTTCCCCTGAAAGAGCTGGGTAGCTGAGCCGGTGATAACATTGTCCACAGAGCCAAACGATTCCACGTCAGGCCCCTCCTGGCCCTTCACATAAACGTCCTGTCACATCTTGGGTGGGCAGCATGGATGCAGATGGAACCACACAGACGCAGGAAGGTGGGATGTGTGTGTGTGTGTGTGTGTGTGTGTGTGTGTGACAAAGACGCAGGTGTGAAAGTGTGAGAGAAGGAGCCAAACTAATCGCCGGCGGCGCTTATTATGGGAAATGGTTGTATCCTGTCTCTATTGAAATTAAAAGCAGAGGGCTTGCTGGTGAGCACCCACTGAACACAGCACAATGCTGGGTGAACCAGACCAGAGACTTCTATACCCATGTCTCACATTGCTTTGGGTAACGAAGAGACTAGAGGAGACTAAATAGATTTTCCAAATTTTATTTTACCAAAGACAAAGGCCTGCTCTTTACTATCACAAACATTTCCTTCTAAGAAAGAAATATGAGAACGAGGCTGGGAGTGGCGCTGCACACCTTTCTTCCCAGCACTTGGAAGCAGAGGCAGGAGGATCTCTGTGAGGCCGGCCTGGTCTCCATAGCAAGTTCCAGGACAGTCTGAGCTACATGGAGAGAGCCCTGTCTCAAACAGACAAGAAACAAGAAAGAAAGCAGAAAGGAAGGGAGGGGGGAATGAGGGAGGGAGGAAGGGAGGGAGGAAGGAAGGAAGGAAGGAAGGAAGGAAGGAAAGAAGGAAGGAAAGAAGAAGAAAGAAAAAAGAAAGAAGAGAGAGGGAGAGAGGGAAAGAAAGGATGTGAAAGAAAAAAGACAAAAGATGAATGAAATAGCATTAATGAAATTCGCAAACACCCCCCATCTGACACGTTCCCCCTTCAAAGACCTACTCCACAAGTTTTTTGTAAAGGTTAGCAATAATGAGCATGAAGTTAGTACACTGGGATTCAATAAATGGTGGTCATTATTATTCCAGGCTTGGATTTCTACAATTTTTCCAATTGCAATTTATGAGGAAGGGGCACAGGGGTTGCTGGGAAAGACCTAATGAAAGCCTGAGATTTTCTTTCCCTTTATTTTGGGAGGGAGTAAGGTGGAGTGGGGTGAAACAAAGTCTTGTGGGTCCCCAGATTAGTCTGGAACTCATTAGGTAGCCAACGTTGGCCTTGAACCCGCCTGCCCCTTCAAGAGCTGGGTTGTGTTTCTGTTGCCAGTGGAACCGGAAGTCAAGTACGTGGGGAACATGCACGGGAATGAGGTGCTGGGCCGTGAGCTGCTACTGCAGCTGTCGGAGTTCCTCTGTGAGGAGTTCAGGAACCGGAACCCGCGAATCCTGCGCCTCATCCAGGACGCACGCATTCATATCCTGCCTTCCATGAACCCCGACGGCTATGAGGTGGCTGCCGCGCAGGTACGCAGTCCAAGGGAGGAGAATTGAAGAGACTGAAGCCATCTTAGGAAATTGGTCAGTTGACAGTGTGTCCCATGTCCCTTCGTAAATATCAGTAAAAAAAAGGTGTGTGTGTGGGGGGGGGGGGGGGGG
>NW_026067893.1:15754720-15775684 GCF_014885135.2 Alexandromys fortis
GGGGGGGGGAGGGATGGGAGAGAGAGGGAGGGAAGAGAGAGGGAGAGATGGGGGAGAGAGAGGGAGAAATGGGGGAGAGAAAGAGGGAGGGAGGGAGACAAATAGCTGGGGTGCAGGGAAAGGCGGAAGCTAAAGGTTAAAACGTTAACGTCCCTGAAATGCCTTGCTTGTGGTAACTGTGGGCTCTGCTTGAATTCCAGCCTCCTACACCAGTCCAGGTAACCTGTAAAATTCTGCAGATGGGAGAGGGTGTTACCGAATACCCAGCTTCCTGTACTTTTAGCAGAAAAGCACACACTTTTGCCAGATCTTGGGAAGGGGTTAGTTCTAGATGATTCCCGCCCCGCCCCCAACCTATTGAGGCTTTAAACTAAACATGCTAGCCAAATATTCCACCACTAAACTGTATTCCCAAACCTTTTTTTAATTTTTATTCCGAGACAGGAACTTGAAAAATTGCCAGGGCTAGACTCGGAACTCATGAAGCAGGTCTCAAGCTTAGGACCCTCCTGACTCAGGAGGTGACTGGGTCACAGCGGCGTTACTAGGCCTGGCACCTGTTTCTCCAGAGCCTGCCTTCTGCTAGTGGGGTGCTCGGCATTCCAATTCTTTATTCTGGAGTCGTTCTTGCAGTGAGACATGTTTCCTGGCTTGCCCTTCATTTCCTAACATAGATGCCGCGAGCCGTCGCGGCTCCCTTTAAGCCCTGCGTTGTGGCTGTGGGTCAGAATAACAGGGGAAGGGTTTTTGAAATGTGGGTTCCAGAGCTCAGCTCAGTCTCCCTAATGTCGCAGAAAAGCCCAGGCATCTAGCTGCCGTCCACTCAGCACATGTGTTCTTTAAAAAGCTGCATTTAAATATCTATGGAAGGAAGACTAAGTTAGAAGTGTATTTTAAACCTGCTGGAAGCTGGTTGAGGCAGATAAGGTACCTACCAGACCCAGAGGCTGGCCTAGCACAAAGCTAACTCAGTCTCACAGTTTCTGCTGAAATGACTGAACGCACAGAAAGAGAACCTATGGGAAGCACTGTCAGGCCTGGGCCTTGCATTCCAGAGGAGGGAGAAAGCTGGAGAAGGGGAGAAGGGAACTCCAGCTTGGCCCCGTCCTGCATTCTCTGTATACAGCAGGGAAGCGGGAGAAGCAACCCGGCACTGCCCACACCCTTGCAACAGACAAGATGGAAAAGAAATCCCCTGTGGCCCCTTCCCTGCCTGCTCGGTGTGTCTTAGTCAGAGGGAGGAGATCTTGAACGCGGTTGACTCTGAGAGAGGACCCTCTAGGATCTCAGACTCTTCTGTGCAGAGAAAAATCGTCTGCATGGCTGCCCCAGGAGATGCTTAGCCATTTGCAGGGGAGCAGAATAATGGCTCCCCGGTGATTCACATCCTAATCCCCAAACCTATGAAAACGTTCTATAGCTTGGGTAGAGAGAATTAAGGTTGCAGATAAAAGTGAGGTCACTAATCATTTGACACAAAATTACTACATCTCTTTAAGGGAGCCCAGCCACTTTGGGCATTAGTGTGGAAGAGGGAGTGTCGGGGTGGGAAGGAAAGAAACACTTCAGGTGTTTCGCAGCTAGCTCTGAAGATGGAAGAAAGAACCATAAACCTAAAAATGTGAAGGGTTTCTGGAAGTCGTGGAAGTCAGGGAAAGAGTCCCTTAGAGTCTTGCTGGCACCTCACCGTGACACCCAGTTCAGGCTTCTGAGCTCCAGGTGAAAAGCTGCCATGGTTTGTTTATTTGGTTGGTCGGTCGGTTGGTTGGTTTTTGAGATAGGATTTCTCTGCGTAGCCCTGGCTGTCCTGAAACTTGCTCTGTAGACCAGGCTGGCCCCCAAACTCATAAAGATCCACTTGCCTCTGCCTCCCAAGTGCTGGGATTAAAGATGTGCTCCACCACCATCCACTGTAGCGATAGCAAGCCATTACACCATTTGCTCTGTTGATGGGAACCTAGGAACCTTCAGCTGAGGGATTGCTCTTCCTCTTCCTCCTGTTCTTCTTCCTCTCTCACTCCTCCTATTTACCCTTCTTTCTCGTCCTCTTCCCTTTTTTGGACTTTGCTGGAGATGAAATCCAGAAGTTTCACACGCACTAAGTTAACACTCTGACACCAACCACAACCTGTAGCCCAGAAAGCCCTCCTTTGCCAGCCTGATGAGCAGTGGTGCACAAAACCAACCAATGGAGCCCAGTGCTCCTAATAGTGACAGTCAAGAGCTGCACTGCTAAGAACAAGAAGCAGTGAGAAAAACCCCTGCTCAAAAGTCAGAGAAATGTTTGAACTGGAACAGAAATAATGGAGGTAACTTAAGAGAACTTTTTAAAACACAATGTTTTCAGTAAGTCTACTATTAAAAAACGTAAGCAGGATGCCCATGTAAAAAGGGAAGTGCCGAGAATGATATTCTTTTCTTTTCTTTTTTTTTTTTCTTTTGGATTTTTCGAGACAGGGTTTCTCCGTAGCTTTTGGTTCTTGTCCTGGAACTAGCTCTGTAGACCAGGCTGGCCTCGAACTCACAGAGATCCGCCTGTCTCTGCCTCCCGAGTGCTGGGATTAAAGGCGAGCGCCACCACCGCCTGGCTGATAAATATTCTTAAAGAAAATTTGAATGGCATCTCTGACTTGCCAATAGGAAGTGAGGTTCATTCACCTCACTTCCAGGAACAAGCAAGAATTTGAGCTTTACCTGCTTAGTCTGTAGGACTGTAGTGGACACTAGTCCCCGTCTCCAAGGACACACAAAACAGTTCTAATAATCTCCCACATACACACGCACAGACCTTTTACCCCCACTCTGGAACAGGATCTCACATAGCTCAGGCTGGCCTTGAACTTGCTGTGCAGCAAAACGTGACCTTGAATTTCTGAACCGCGTGCCACCCTGGTATTCTGCGGTTCCAGGGATCAAACAGGGGACTTCATGAATGCCAGACAAGCACCTGAAACAACTGAGCCCCAGCTGCAGCCCAGCCCTAACAGGGGTTTTAACACATCTTTGTTTATCACTCTGTATTTACTGATGTATTTGTCTGCTCCCCCAGTGACTGCGAATTCCTAGGAGGCTGGAGCAATATCTCACTTAGCTCTTTCCTCAGTGTCTGAGGGCACTGGGTTGGCAGTGTGTAAGTGGATGGCAGTTGACTAAATGGATGAGTGAGTAGGTGGGGGAAACATAAACAAGAAAGCTAAAATCGGAAGTGTGAACAGAGAAATTAAGGGATCCAGAAGTTTAAGACTCCTCAAAGGAAAAGAATCCTAGTATTTCATAATTTGCTTTCATTAACATATGTTAATTATAGATGCATAAGGGTTTCTTGGTGACATTTTCATGCATGTATATAAAGTTGTCTTTCTACCTCCTACGTGTGACCTAGAGTTTAACTAAGATTGCTTTTGTGAGCATGGATGAAGGGTCAGTTATTGGAACATTTGACTTATGGCTGCACCACTGAAGAGCTCCCCAGTATCCATTAACTGTCAACAGTTCTTCATGGAGGGGCGGGGCCTTGGGAGCCCTTTCTCCATAGCAACCATTGACTGCCTGTAAATCCTCAGAGAGGGGTGGGGTCTAGGGAATTTTGAAGCGTCCCTGTGTCATGGTAGCGTGTCAACCATGCCCTGTGTCTCATGGTAGCGTGTCAACCATGCCCTGTGTCTCATGGTAGCATGTCAACCATGCCCTGTGTCGTGGTAGCGTGTCAACCATGCCCTGTGTCTCATGGTAGCATGTCAACCATGCCCTGTGTCGTGGTAGCATGTCAACCATGCCCTGTGTCGTGGTAGCATGTCAACCATGCCCTGTGTCGTGGTAGCGTGTCAACCATGCCCTGTGTCGTGGTAGCGTGTCAACCATGCCCTTCTTTCTGGCCCATTATAAACTCACTTTCTCTTTTCTCCCCGCTCTCCCTCCCCATCTCTCTCTCTTTCTGGACCCGTAAACTAAAATAAAACCTTTTTTAAAAATTGATTTTGGTCATAGTATTTCATCACAGAAATTGAAAAGTAGCTAATGTAGTTAGTATCTTTAAAAGTCACGCCACACTCTTGAAATACAGGATTCTGTCTTAAATGCTCATCTTTCCTCTCTTCCTTTCTGCCAGGGTCCAAGCACATCTGGGTATCTGGTTGGTAGGAACAATGCAAATGGAGTGGACCTGAACCGCAACTTCCCTGACCTCAACACCTACTTCTACTACAACGAGAAGTATGGCGGCCCCAACCACCACTTACCCCTCCCAGACAATTGGAAAAGTCAGGTAGGAGATGGCAACAGAAGCCAGTAAATTGCCACTTGGAGTTGCTTGCAGGATGCTAAGCATTCTTCACATCAACAGAACTATCAAGAATTAAGCATCAGGGCTGGAGAGATGGCTTAGAGGTTAACAGCACTGGCTGCTCTTCCAGAGGTACTGAGTTCAATTCCCAGCAACCACATGGTGGCTCACAGCCATCTGTAATGAGATCTGATGCCCTCTTCTGGCCTCAGGCAAACATGCAGGCAGAACATAGTATACATAATAAATAAAATAAATCTTTAAAAAAAGAATTAAGCATCAACTCCCTCCTTATTAATTATCTAGAAGAAGAATAGCTGTCAGGGTTCTTTGGATTCTTCGCTCTGGCAGCACAGAGCCTCCAGGCAGCAAGTCCCCGCTGGCTGTGCAGGTTGGCAGTGGTGGTGGTAAAGGAGGAGAAGCCTGCACTTGGTGAGTTCTCAGAGCTCTTCCCAAGCTTGTTTCAGTTAGTCACCACAGCACTAGACCGTGAATGTGACAAGAAATAGTAGCCAACATTAGCCCTGTTTGACAGTTACTGTTTATAGCCCCAAATTAAATTCACATAGTTAATAATCGAAGGAATCAATTAGAGTTGGGATATTTTACTCTTTGCTCTCTGGGAACCCGCCACCCAGTTCCCAAATAAATCACACGGAGATGTTTTCTTACTTATAAAAGGCTGGCCTTAGCCTGGCTTGTTTCTTGCCAGCTTTTTTAACTTAAACTACCCCATCTATCTTTTGCTTCTAGAAGTTTACCTTTCTCTGTTTCTGTATATCTTTCTTTTCTTCTCACTCCATGGCTTGCTGTGTAGCTGGGTGCCTGGCACCTGGTGTTCTTCTCTCCTTCATTTCTTGCTTCCCAATCTTTTCTTCCCAGATTTCTCCTCCTATTTATTCTCCCTGCCTGCCAGCCTGGCTGTTCTTTCTCTTGCCTTGCTATTGGCCGTTCAGCTCTTTATTAGACCAATCAGGTATTTTAGGCAGGCAAAGTAACACAGTTTCACAGAGTTAAATAAATGCAACATAAAAGAATCCAACACACCTTTGCATCATTAAACCAATGTTCTAGAGAATAAACGAATGTAACACATCTTAAAATAATATTCCACAACAGTCAATATTAAAGCCTAGGAATGAGTTAGGGAGATGACTCAATTGGTAAAGTTCCTGTCCTAAAGCACGAGGACCTGAGTTTGAATTCAGAACCATGCCAGATAGCTAGGTTTAGGTCCCATGAGACAGCCCAGTGGGCAAAGTTCCTTCTGCCAAGCCTGAAGACCTGAGTTTGATTCCCAGAACCCACATGGTGGAAGAGAGCCGTTGTCATCTGACCTCAACATCAGGCTGCCGTGTACATGTGCCCATGCACACACACACGTGTGCACACAAAAGAAGCACAATTTAAAAAATGTAAATGTATGGTGGAGAGTGAACAAGAAAAACACCCAACTTCGACCTCTGTCCTCCCTACACACGCACACACACCCTCATGTACACGCCCATCTGCATGAACACACACAGACCTTCTGACTCATAGCCCAACAGTATTTCTGCTGATCCTGAACTCCTGACAGGAAGCTCCAGCATGCTATAGACAAGTCTCTCCTACTGGTGGTGAATCAGACATTCACAATGTTAGCTATAGAATGAGGTTTGGGGTGTCTAACTCATGGTTTCTCCTATGTGACCCTTTGCATTTTAAAGCTCCCCTTGCTTCCCTTGCTCTCACAATGGGAGACAGCATTTGGTAAGCCCTAGGTAACATGAAGGTGTGGACCTCCTGTCCACCTGTGTGGTCCTGCTGCTGGGTGGGAGTAACCACCGCCATTCTCGGAGCATCCCTGCCAGCCCTGACTTTTTTCCTGGGTGCTATGGTTCCAACGCTCCATTTGTGAATATCCAAGCTTGGAGACTGGGGAGAGGAACGTTCCTGGGTGGATAAGGTCAATATTCTCCCCTTGAAAACGATGGGGGCTGGAGAGATGGCTTGGTGTTAAAAGTGCCCACTATCCTTCCAGAGCTCCCACACCGGACAGCTCGCAAATTCCTCCAACTCCAGGAACTTCTGATGACCCACATCCTGTGGACATACCCCCACACATAATTTAAAATAAAATATAATCTTTTTAGAAAATGACACAAAAGTCATATTGACGTGTTGGATTTCTGGTTATAGCTGTCATTTTGGTTCAGTTAAGTAAGTACAAAAAAAATTAACGTGGTCCTATTCAGTGTATCTAGCCCAAAGAATATTATAGGTAATTTTTTATTTCCTGAGCCAAGGTAACATGTAACCTAAGCAGGCCTCAAACTTTTTTATGAGGTTGACCTTGAACGTCTCTTTCTCCAGCTCTGCCTCCACTGGTTATAGTCATGAGCCATGCTCTGAATTTTTAAAAGCTTTATTTGTCTATTTATAATTATGTGGGGGTCTATGTATCTGTGTGGGGGTATGTACACGTTAGCCACAGGTATTCCCAGAATCCAGAAGAGGGTATCATGTCCCCTGGAGCTGGAGTTACAGGTGGTTGTGACCTGACATGGGTGCTGGAAACCCAACTTGGGTTCTGTGCTAGCAGCAAGAGCTCTTAACTGCTGAGCCGTCTCTACAGCCCTGTGTTTTGATTATTAAACTTGTTTTTCTGTATAAGACAAGATAATGAACCTCCCACTCAGTCTTCTGCCTAACTCAGAATAGAAAAGTAACAGTAGGAGCTCTCCTGTGTTCCACGAGGGAAAGGAATGACGGGAAGCTGACCTTTTGGAACGAGAAGCAAGGGTGCATCAAAGGGCCTATATGCCATAAAATGACAATTTCTCCAACATAGGTTATGTGTACAGCAGTGTTCCCTGGTCACATAGCCATGTTAGTTTCTGTAAATTCACTCCGTGACTTTGTACAATGATGTACTCACCAAACATTGCTAGGACACACCCATTCCCACCTGATGTGTCTATTCTGATCTGATTGTGTGAGACCCAATTCTCTTCAGCCAACCTCTTTGGGGACTGGAAAGACAGGACCTTTAGAACTGACCTTTGGTCTAAGAAGAGCCATTAACTCATTGACCCCAAGAGGTCACCAGACAAGCCTGTCTGTGAGGAGGAAAAGCACTGGCGACTGGATTGTTTGTGTTGTGAGTCAGTGGGGTCAAGGTTTTCCTAATACTGCCAGTCACTAGCAAAGTGGTACTCAGTAGAGCTTCGTGTGTCTCGTCTATGAAATGTAGATCTGACCAGAGTGTCACTAAAATGGTGTGGCAGATGTGTTGGGAGAGGAGGCCAAAGTCATTGCTTCAAGCAAGTGGTTTATATGATTAGAATCATAAATGTTTTGCAAAGAAGCTCAGCCCCTGCTGCACGGAATAAACTGGGAAACCTTTGCTCTCTCGTTCCCCCTCTCCCCCCCCACCCTTCTTCCTCCCTTTTCCCCTCCTTTCTCCTTCCTCTCCTCTCCCAAAAGTGAGTAAAAAAAATATAAAGAGGTCCTGCACACTTCCTGTTCCTTCACTGATCCCACCTTCAGCATCGTATCCCAGAGTGGTGTGTTCGTTACAGTCTCTGCACCTACATTGACCTGACCCCAACACTCAGGATCTACAATCTCCACTAGTGATTCCTCTTGGTGTTAGAGCATCCGTGGGTGTGGGCGCACATGCTGGGAGTGTCCATCGCTGTTGTATGCGCAGAAGAGTCTCACTACCCTGGAGGCTCCCTTTGCACCTAGTCTGTGCATTGTAATCCACACATCTCACATTGGGAAGGGGTCCCCTATGCTTTATTTTGAAATCATCATCATCAAGGTCAAAGTTTCCGAGCCCCAGTTTTCATATCTGGGGGCGAGGGGTGAGACTTACTGTCCCTGCCAGCCTCTTCCTGACAGAATTTCTCCAAAGGACCATGTGACAACTCAGCCACACCTTGGCTGCCAACTCTCACGTCTTCACAGGTGGAACCCGAGACCCGGGCGGTGATCCAGTGGATTCGTTCCCTGAATTTAGTTCTCTCAGCCAATCTGCATGGCGGGGCTGTGGTGGCCAATTACCCATACGACAAGTCACTTGATCATCGTTTCCGAGGTCCCCACCGTACCTCCAATTCCCCCACGCCAGATGACCAGCTCTTTCAGACGGTATGCCGGATGGCAGCTCATGCCAGCAGGGGAACTTGGGCCTCAGGGGAGGAGATTCAAGTCAGAGACACAGGATCCATAGTGACAAGTCCACAGACAATCACAGAAAACAGGGTCTGCTTTGGGGGGAGGGGCTGTCTAGTAAGTTACATTTTATTTCGGGTGGCAGGCCATGAATCTAGGAATGATTAGATAAAAGGAAGACATTTTATAATTGCTGTGATGAAGAACAGCTATGCTGGTGGCAAGTGAGAATATGCCTGAAGGCTAACTCCACTGTCCACGAGTTAGTGGAATAAAGAGGAATTTTGAGAGAATCTAATTTACATCTTTATGATAATATGCCCATCTTAATGAAAAATAGATTTAACTAATAATACAAAACAATAGAACAGGGGCTGGAGAGATGGGTCTTTAGCTAAGAGTTCTTGCTACTCTTGTAGAAGACCCCAGTTCTGTTCCTAGCATCCATGTTTGTTAGCTCAAAACCACTTCCAGGGGAGCCGACATGTCTGGTCTCCAAGGGCAACTGCGCTCACAGGCACAGACACACACACACCTTTTTAAAAGATGAATATAGAGAGTTATATATTTGTAATATATTTTGTAAATTCAGAATCTTTTGCAATAAAATTTACTAAATCATAAAATATGAATGTATCTATAGATAATATTAGTAATGTTTATAATTTATCAATGAATTACAGAGAATGACACTAATTTGCTATGCAGTAAGTTAATACATTTTTCTTCCTATAATAACATTTTGTCTATTTTTGTATATATAAAAATAATGATCAGGCATGGTGATGTACACCTTTAATCCCAGCACCTAAAAGGCATTTCTAGGCCAGCCAGGAAAATATGTCTCAAAAAAACAAAAGAGAAAAATAAAAAGCATTAAAAAGTAATGGGATCATAGAGTCTAAGCATGCGCATCTCTTTCCAGCACACATCTTTTAGCTGTCATTGAATTCATCTAGAAAATGATCCAACTGAAAGGGCTTTCTGTATGATCTGCTGCCACCTCTCTGCATGTGACAGACTTATCCCCGAGAAAGTGGAAACACCAGAATACAGGGCTCCTCGCAGCAATTGCAGCATCTGGAAGCTGAGGCAGGATTGAGTTCAAAGGCAGCCTGGACAACAGAGTGAGACCCTGTTTCAAAAAACTCAACAGAGAGGGAGAGAGGCAAAGGAGGACTGTAGAATTCCCAACTACAGTCCGGATACATAAATGCTCACTTACATAAATGCATGTACACTCTCATTCACACATACTTGCACATGCACACACACATGCACACAAGCATGCACACACATGCACACATGCGCGCACACCACCACCACCTCATCACCTCCTCTGTCTCTGATCACACTTCCTTGCACTGAAGCATTATATTTGGTGACATTGTAGCCTCTTGATGTCCCCCTAGTTAGGCTCAGCCAGGGCTGAGTGAGTTGGGATTGCTTGCAGTCATTTTCCGCCTTTTTTCCAGCTGGCCAAGGTCTACTCCTATGCGCATGGCTGGATGCACCAAGGCTGGAACTGCGGCGATTACTTCCCAGACGGCATCACCAACGGGGCGTCTTGGTACTCTCTCAGCAAGGGTAAGTGGAGTTCTGGGAATGGCCATTGCTTCCTCCTCAGGAACTCATAGGGAATACTATGGAATTTTGCACCATGACGGGTAGAGGTGGGTGGAGAAACAGAGAGCTCCCCAGCTGGCATTTAATAGCCTATTTGTGATCCTAACAGACCAAGGAGGCGATAATGTGTGGGCTTGTCCAGCTAGTGTTTTATGCCCTTTTCTGCTGGGGCATAGGAGAAAAATGAGACCGAGCAGTGATGGGTGTGATCTCTGAGATTAAATGGGCTTGGAATTCATCTTGTTTGTGCACCAGCTGTGTGGCTTCAGGCTAATTGCATGGCCCCTCTGTGCTTTGGTTTTTCCTGTCTCTAATCCCGATAACACACTCACCTCATAATTTTGATACTTTAAGTAAAGCAGTTGAAATACCTGGCTTCTAAACGCTCTGTTTTCAAAAGCAGCACAGAGGTGAGCTTCAGACAGCAGCAGGTGAGCCGAGGGGCTTGCCCCCTTGCTGGCTGCTCTCTCTACTGGGGCTATCAGCTACCCACAGCAGGAACTTGCATGGGCATTGGCCATCGATAACAAAAGATAGGGAGATCTAGCAGGGGGTGCAAATGGTCCCATTTCTCCACCCCATTTCCACCTCTTCCCTGAACCTGCCTGGAACCGGCTTGTGAACCTTGCACCGCAAGGACAGGGGAGAGGCCGGAGCAGGAGCTGGGTGCATAGAGGAGTTGCTCACATCTATCTTTTCCCATACTCTCACATCTGAGCCACCCGTAGTGATGAGGGCTGAGCTGATGTTTGGTCCTGGGGAGAGCGGAGAGGAGAAAAAACATGGCGTCACTGGGTTATTGAGAAGTTAAGACTTGTGGCCCCAAACCAACTTGATGAACACATCAGGAAGATTCAGTTAGATTCTATTTCTTTAACTTTGTATTGGGAAACCAGCCTCCCCACCCCCAAATAGGAATCGTTAGATACGCTTTTTCAAATCGTGCCTGTTTTATTTTTTTTTTTTCTCTCCTTCCCACCTTCCCTGTCCTCTGAGAAAGCGTGGCCCGTGCCTCCTCAGAAATTCTCTACTCTGAAGCAAACTGGCTCGATCTCTAGATTAACTAAGTTAATTACGTCACTCACAATGAATGTCTCAGCGTGTGGTATCTGACCCTGCATCAACAGTACCCTTGGGAAGTTATACAACACGTATAAGACCGGAGGAACAGCTCTGTGTAGGATAAGGGTTAACAGATGTCAGGAGGTAGAAGAGAAGGTGATGAAGATGTAGCAGAGAAATTGTGACTATAGAGGAAGATAGGGTGGGGTGACAGTGGGCGCTCCACACAAAGACCCGCTACGGGCTCTTTCCCTAGGAATGCAAGACTTCAATTATCTCCACACCAACTGCTTTGAGATCACACTAGAGCTGAGCTGCAACAAGTTCCCCCGGCAGGAGGAGCTGCCACGGGAGTGGCTGGGTAACCGGGAAGCCTTAATCCAGTTCTTGGAACAGGTAAGATCTCATTTTTTGACTCTTGTGGTTGCAGGAGAGGTGTTTCCAATGGCGGCTGGGGTTGCCATGGACGCAGGCCTGGCCCTGGCTCTGACTCAGTGCAACAAGCATTCTGCTCAGTGTCCTGGAGCACTGCTGTCTGTCCAAGCTTTACTGAGAGCCGGGGATTCTGAGTAGACAAGCATGTCTCTGTCTGTACGGAACTGCCCTTCTGACGAGCACAGGCAATAAACAAAATAAGAGAGTAAGTTCTGTAAAGTGTTGAAAAGAGGGATGCTATGAAGAAAGCCATGTGGTAGCGTGGACTCTTAAACTAAGAGTCCAAGGAGTGGAGGGGCACAGGCTGGCCAGGTGTCGAGAGCAGGGCAGGGTCCTCCAAAGTAGATAGGTGAGAAAAGCCAAGCTACACATCTGAAAGCATGCCCAGGGTCACCAGCCACAGGGGCTGCCACAGCCGGGGGCGCCAGCCACAGGGGCTGCCACAGCCGGGGGCGCCAGCCACAGGGGCTGCCACTCACATGCACTGGAGCAGCTTCTGTTAAAAACAGGAATGACAGGCTTAGGAGGAGGTGGAGAAACTGGGCCCCATGAGCACAGCTGCTGGGAGTGGAAAGTTATGTTACTTCTGTGAAAACAACGGGATAGCACTTCCGAAAAACTAAAAATCAGCTGAAGTTTAGTTCAGTGATAAAGTGCTTGCTTAGCATGAGAGAGACCCAGAGTTGGGTCTCCAGAGCCACAAAGGAAACAGCAATTAAAAGAAAATTATCCCAAAGAAGTGGAATCAAATAGACAGGAAGGAAGGAAGGAAGGAAGGAAGGAAGGAAGGAAGGAAGGAAAGAAGGAAAGAAGGAAAGAAGGAAAATTACTCAGCCCTTCAAAACAAAGTAAGCTCTGACACATACCTTAGCATGGATGGACCGGGAGGACATTATGCTAAGGGAAATAAGCCAGTCACAAACACGTATATTATGCGACTCCATTTGTTTAGATACAATTCTTAAAATCAGAGAGAAAGAATGCAGAATGGTGGCTGGGACGGAGGAGCAGAGGTGGGGGTGTAAGTGTTGCAGCCCTGAGGGGAAGGTATTCTGGCATGGGATACCACCAAGGAATACCACAAGGTCACACCTCACACAAGAGATTTAATGGGAGAGATCCAAGAGAGTGGCTGCCTCTGCTCAGGTGGGAAGCAGCAGAGAACTGAGAGAAAGGCCAAGTTATATAGGGTTTCTTGGGGGTGGAGTTTTCCAGGGTGGGTAGTGGTGGGATTTCAAGTCCTGAGCTTGGGATTGGTGGGTTTTCGAAACCCAGAAGTGAGTGATCAAAAGTTACTATTTAAGGGGAGGAGTTCCAGTGCTGTCAGATGAAGAGAGTTCTGGAAATGAGTTGTCATGCTGGGCACACATTCCAAATGTATTTGATAAACTGGACTGTACAGTTTGCAGTATGAGAATTTTACCACAATTTATTTTAAAGGTGTGTGTGTGTGTGTGTGTAGGTGAAATCAGAAGGCAACTTGTGGGAGGGAGTCTGTTCTCTCCTTCTACCATTTGGGTCCTGGGATCAGATTCAGGTTGCCAGGCTCGGCAGCAAACACCTTTAACCACTACGCCACCTCAACAGCCCTTATCACAATTTAAAGGTTTTTGTTTAATATAAGCAAAATCCAAGATCAGACCATCAGGAACTAGAGCAATGGCTCAGCAGTTGAGCGCACTGGCTGCTCTTTCAGAAGAGCTGAGTTTGGCTTTCAGCACCCTCATGGTGACTTGCAATCATTAGGGACTCTACGGTGACTCTAGTCCCAGGGAATCTGAGACCCTCTTCGGGCACCGGGCAAGCACATGGTGCACAGACACACATGCAGGCAAAATACCCAAACCCATAAAATTAATAAAAAATAGAAAAAGCTTAGATTAGAAGTGTGACTGGAATGGAGGCAGATCTGAGGAACAAGGCAGAGGGTACCTGTTGTGAGGTCGGGCTGCTGATGGAGACTGTAGCTTACAGACCAGCGCGGGAGCCTAAAGCCTTTTGAGCTGGGCTTTGAGAAGGAAGGCACATGATGGCTGAGAGTGTAGCAGATTCACTCCATCTACCCAGAAGGGATTATGGGGTTGGGAGGACAGTAAAAGCCTGCTCTGGAGGCTGCTGCCATGGCGTTAGTGAAGATGGACCATGGGGACCCACGAGAAAGGCCAGAGCCTCTTCCGCCTACCGCGCAGCTGTTCTAACCCGCTGTTGGCCACTGTCTCCTGCAGGTCCACCAGGGCATCAAGGGCATGGTGCTCGATGAGAACTCTAACAACCTCACAGGGGCTGTCATTTCTGTCACTGGGATCAATCATGATGTCACTTCAGGTAGGTAGGTACTGAAGGACGGCTCCTTCAGTAGAACTGGGGACTGGTTGTGAGCTAGAGAGACCAGCCATCAAGAACACGGGTGAGGCCCTGCAGGAAGGAAGGATGCTGGATATGGGAACAAAACAAGCGCTGCATCAAGCAGCCAAAGTTAAGGAAATTCTCTCACTTCTGTCTGGAGCGAGCAGGCTCTGAGAGAGGCGAGCATCCATGCAAACGGAGCTCCTAGTCAGAGTTCAGGGATCACTGTGGAGAGAGTCTTATTGGGAGTGTTTCTGGGCTTGACGATATTAATTCATAATGACAGTGTGGAACAGGCTGAGAAGGACGATGGTACTCATGTTTAATCTGCCCTCTGGCTCAGGCGTTTTCCACGTGTCCGATCATGAAGAGCTGGTAGATTAGATTTCTCCTACAGTCTTGATCTGGGGCGAGGTCATCAGTGGAGGATAATCTTGGACTGACCTAGAGCCTGCTGGAAGGGTGCTGTCTTGATTTCTTTTGCTGGTGCTATAATAAAGTACTCTGAAAAAATTGGCACCTTAGGGGAGAAAAGGGCTTATTCTGGCTCACATTCCAGGGTCTAGTCCATTCCAGTCGGGGGTCGAGGTGGCAGGCAGGAGCTTGAAGCCTCTGGCCAACTCACATCCATAATCAGGAAATGAAATGACGAATGTGTACACGTGAGGACCCAGCTCTTTGTCTTTGCTCGCACAGCCCAGGGTCCCAGCCAGGGAATGATGCCGTTCACAGTGGGTGAGCGGTCTCATCTCAGTTAACACAGTCAAGATAATTCCTTACAGGCCTCCCCAGAAGCTCATCCTAGGTGCTTCTAGATTCTGTCAAGGCACAGTGAATGCCAACAGGTACAGAATCATCTCATGGAAGAATAGTATGGCGAAGTCCCCAGCTGAGTCCAACCGCTCACCACTCAGGAGTTTCTATTTCACGGATGTTGGTGGCTACCCACTTCTCAAAACAACCTCCTTAACTACCGGGCAGGCATCTCCTAGCTCATGCTGCCTGTCCAGGCTGGATAAAATCTTCCCGTCCTCGAAGGAGGTCTCAGAGCCTCTTCAGTGGAGGACTTCTTTAAGGAAAAAGCAATGTTCTAAAAAGAATTCTGTCACCTCAATCTGACCGGGAACTGGGAATCTTCCAGCCCAGCAGCTACATACAGGACCGTGTACGGGTCAGACCTCAGCACCTTTCCCAGGGGAACAGGCTTCTGGTTCTCACCAATTTAAGCAAGGGTGGGAAGGTCTGTAAAAAACATCAGAGCCACTAAGAACAGCTACCACTAAGAACGGCTCCCACAGAGAGGCCCCATTTTCAGCATCCATTGTGCGAAATAGAAGCCACTCCTCTTGTTAGTGCCGTTGCTGTGCTGCTTAGCAAAGCACCTGGTGTTAGTTACAGGTGGAGACAGCCTCTTTGAAGAAGTGTCTAGAATGGAGCTTTTGTAACACAATTGCTAATCACCCTTGAGTGTGAGCCCCCAGTTAAGATAATGACAGTTTCTGGATATACCCTAAACTGTTCAATGTGTGTATAATAACACACTGTGTTGCTAAAGTATTTCAAAGTAAATTACTGGGCTGTGGTGCAGCTTGGTAAAGTACTTTTCTAGCATGCAAGACGCTCTGGATTCACTCCCAGCACTGAATGAGCTAGGCATGGGGGAACATACCTGTAATCCTAGCATTCGGGAGCACCCAAGGGCATGCTTGGCTATGGCATGAAGTTAAGACCAGGCTGGAAGGCATGAGATCAGCACCACACAAATTAGGCATCGTAATGCATACCTGTAATCCTAAACTGGGGAGGTTGAGGCAGAAAGGTCATATATTTGAGGCCATCCTAGGGCAATATAACTAGTTTAGGACCTATATATAAGACCCTGTACATTAAAAACAATATCCTCTGGGCAGCATGGTGGTATACCCTGTAATGCCAACACTCAGAAGGCTGAGGAAGGAAGATCATGAATTTGAGGCCAGACTGCATACTAACTTTGATGCTAGTTTGGGCCACATGAAACCCTGCTGTCTCACCACAGAGAGGAGGCGGGAGACAGGGGAGAGGAGGAAAGTAAGATGCTCAAGCCAGACCGTTAGTGATCGTTTAGTCTCTCACAGGTGTAACATTCCTGGGCGCCGGTTGTCACACCCAGACCCTCAGAATTGTTGGTACAGATTGTGCGCCGCTCAGCTTTTCCAGGGCCTCGGTTCAGCTTCGGGAGAACCCACACAGTTCTACAGGACAGTCGGTTTCTCTCTTTGACAGTTCTTCACAACAGTTGTTTCTGCTTCTCTCTGGTGAAATCCGCCTCCATACAGCTTTAGGCGTGAGGTACTATTTTTTCAAACAGAAGCTCTTTCTTCGCAATGGTCTTTCAAATGTCAGAGGGCTCGAAGTTTTCTTATCAGGCAGAATATTACCAGACGTTTCCACCTTCTCTCTTTCCTGGCGACTTTTAGTGAGCATGTGTCTGTATGAGACCCAGGATCCAGCATGGACTGTAGTTTGATGCAGAGCACAAGGGAACCTTCCCAGGAGTAACTCCAGCCCAGGAACTTCTGAATGGTTTCACTGTTTACAGGTTTCATCATGCTTCAAGAAAGAAAAAGAAAAAAAAAAAAAAACAAAAAAACAGGCTCCGTAGTCAGGTCAGACCCCAGACCGCTTTCACAGCCAGGCTCTTTCTGAAGTAGGTTTTGAAGTCAGCTGGTTGAGTTACATCCTTCTGACGTTTAGGTGAACATGGAGATTACTTCCGTCTGCTGCTTCCGGGGACTTATACTGTAACCGCCAAGGCACCAGGGTACGACCCCCAAACAGTGACTGTGACCGTGGGGCCTGCGGGACCAACACTGGTGAGTCTGGCTGAGCCGAATGTAACCTTATCTGTAAATGTCATGCTGTATCTTAAACAACCCTGTTGCTGGGTTCCCCCTGACTTTCCTGATTTGTCTCTTTGGCACAGCCTGTCTCTCTTATCCTGCTTCTTCCTCTGTATATTAGTGCTAACACTTCCTTCTCAAGGATTGCAAAGACAAAGCACAGGTCCATAGAGGTGCACAAGGCTGGTCGGTAAGCACTGGGGCACTGCGGATGCGCCAGGCAACCCTGATTTCATCTTCCAATGCCATTAACAGGGTCCACCACTAGGTGGCGCCCTGCAAACCGTCTGTGCCCTGTGATCTGGGGCTCACTTTCCCGTTGCTGCCACCAAGGACCAGCCACCTCCAATTCTCAACTCTCTACAGCTCTCATTTATAGGTAGGACGAGAAGCAAAGAACTATAGACTCAGCGCCTAGAACATTTTCCTGTCTATCATATTACACCAGAACATTAAGGAGCCATGAATGTCAGCCCTCCAGGCCCTCAGGTGGCTCATATATTTGAATAGAGTACGCAGTGCCTTTTGGGTAGTTTCTGGGCATCAGATACTATATAAGATTTTCCAGGAATTAACCATTTTAACCTTCACGACTACCTGTGAGTAACTGTACAGTATCACACAGTGGGTGGATGGAGGGGGTGGGAGTCACCTCCCAATGAGTCTCAGGGACTCACTCTATGCTCCCTGCCTGTGCGCAGAACCCTATAAGCCACAAAGTAAAGAGAGATTCAGGTCCTTTAAAATCCCCCCCAAAATGTACAGATCATTGCCCCCCCCAAAAAACACCTCCTACATATTCACATATTCTCTCCCCCTCCCCTCTCGTGTGTGTGTGTGTGTGTGTGTGTGTGTGTGATTTATATGATGTGTTTGAGTATGTGTTGGGAGGACAGGGTGTGGACATGCCATGGCACTTGCATGGCAGTCCGAGGATGATTTCGGGTGTCAGTCCTTGCCTGCCACCTTCTCTAAGGCAGTGTGTGTTGTCCTCTGCACAGTATGTGTGCTCCAGGCTAGCTAGCCTGGGATGCTCCACCTCTGCCCCAAGCCTTGCTGCAGGGTCACTGGGATTAGTCTTGCTTTAAGTGGCTTGTGGGGATTCAAACTCGGGCCTTTGCTCTTTCTTGTATGGCATGCGATTTATACTGACAGCCATGGCCCTCCATTACACAGAACCCGATTTCCCAGCCAGCAATCCCCTCTCTTCCCCATTGCACCCTAAAATTAAACGCCAGCAGCAGCCACACACATAAACAGTGAGCTGTAGGCAAGCCTGTTCACTGCCAGATGTAAACAGCTCCAAGACCTCTTGAGTTAAGCTTATTTTGAAGTAGTTCACCCCCGTATCCTTTAAATAAACTAGTGTACCCATTCATTGTGTCAAGTATAACCCAGAGGCACAGTCTGTCGTTTGGATGTGACAGAAGCCACTGCCAGTCTGTTGATTGATTGCACTAGCGGCTGCTTCGCTTCCATTTGAATTTTAGAGCAGTTAGCCACTTTCCCCAGGGAAGAAAAAAAAAAAAACATCTTTATTAAAGGGTTTTCATCTCACAATTAAGAGGATTAAAATCTCTCCCAGGGCCCAGAATTCTCTGCTGTCGCCACCTCCCTGCAGATGGTCGAGCCTTTCTTTCTCCTCTGCCCCATCCTCTTCTTGTGGCCTGTCTCCTCTCTTCTCTTCCTTTCCCGGGTTTATGTATTTACTAAATGGAAAGTGGGAAATGGTCTCTCACACAGCTGTCACCGGCTCCCCTCCCCTTTACAGAGCGAGCAGAAAACCTGGCTATGGATTTTTATGGAAGAGGCAAGAAACTCAGGGCGTGTTTTTAGCTCCCTGCTGTTTCAATAGTTCAAACTATTACAAGAAGGGATTGCCAGGGAAGCCCCAGGGGAGTACAGTTAGGACTTGGGGTCACGCCCTCCTCTTCTGCTGCCTGGGCTGGCTCTATAGCCACACCCAGTGCCCCATGCCCACTGTCCCCCACCGAGTCCACAGCATCTTTCCATATGTGTTCCATGGCTAGAGAACAGTTGTACACAGCCCTTAGATCACACCGATGCCCTTGTAATCTTGGGCTTAAGAATTCAGGAGGATGTGGTAATGCACACCTTTAATCCCAGCAGTCAGGAGACAGAGGCAGGTGGATCTCTGTGAGTTCTAGGTCAGCCTGGTCTACAAAGCAAGTTCTGAGTAGCTGGGACTACATAGTGAGACCCTATCTCAGAAAGAAAAAAAGAAGTCTATCCAGGAAATCTCTGTCATCTCTTTTATCCCTAGTGCCAAGCAGTGCCGCAGAAGGTTGAGACACTCATCGACGTGTATGGGCACGGTACCCGTGACCCATGCAGCCACTAGGAGGGAATAGAGATTAAGATGGCTTCCATCATCACCCTTGCCCTAAGCAGGGTATAAGCAAAACTGTGATTGCAGGTGTAGATAGGACTTTTTGCTACTATTTAGTCCATCAAGCCATACACTTCATGCCATTGGTGGTTGGTTCTGCACCACTCTTTTGGGAAATACTTGCCAAGTCTGTAGTACCTACCATTAGAACCTGGTGTGATGAGGGAAGAGTCCAAACGGGCGCTTAGCTTCTGCTTTGCCCTTGCAGGTCAATTTCCAACTCAATCGAAGCACATCTCAGGTGCACCCTGTGCAGAAAGCTCCTGGCCGAGGACAGGGAAGCAGGCCAAAGCAGTCCCGGATACCCAAAAAGAAAGACACAGCAACAAAGAGGCATCGAGGCCCTGCCTGAAGCCCAGCACCCAGGCCCACACACAGCAAGGCCAGGTCCCTGCTTCCAGATCCGGTGACCACACTTCTCCCTTATTATCAGGGACATATCCAGACACAGGCACATACAGAACAGTTCCAAGTGTATCTGTCTGTCCCGGAGCAAGCCTTCCCTAGGCCAGCCAGCATTAAAGGAGTTGGAACCTTCCAGAAACTGGTGCCCTACTCTGCGTGCCTCAAGCAGGGTTCTGGAGACCTTCTTCCTGGGAGTTTGGTTTGGGTCCCATGCCAGTGAGCACTGCATGCTGAGACAGCTTCCAGCTGGCTGTCCATCTGTCTCCAGAGTCCAGCACGGAGCTGGTGACAGGGTGGTGCGGCATGAAGCTGTCAAGATGACTGCAGTGCTGAGGGGATCCACAAGAGCCTGGGACCAATAGCCAGTGGTTCCCTAGAAAAGGAGGGATTTGACCTACAGGGTCCAGGTCCCTGCCTTTCACCCGTGAGCTCTGTAAAGGAAACGTGACACCTTTTACCATAGTTTCTGGATTTGTAAGGAGACGTGGCACACCTGTAGTCTGGTGTGTGCTGGCAGCGTGTCCTGCAGGTCAATGCTCTTGGCTTGGCTGAATCCCAGCTGAACCCACTGGTCCCAAAGGCATTACTGAGCAAACTAGATGTTTCTAAAGACACTGTGTCCTCTTCCATCTCATGCCTGCTAACATACAAGCTGATGGACCTTCATCAGGGTGGTGTTCTGAGTCCTCTGTCCCCAGTGCTGGGTGCTAGGGATCCCACAGCTGTTCCACTAATGAACCTAGCCTTTTCCTGAGGAGATGAGCAGCTCCCAGCTCCCTTCTTGGGGCACAGCCTCATATACATCAGCAGCTTGAAGATGTGGCCTCTTGCTGTGAGTAAACACATTCTTGATCTGTGTGTGAGCGATCTCGGTCTGTGGTCAGAAGGAAAAGAGACGAGGATGTATCCTCTCCCTCCTAAGAGATGTCTCTCTGCAGGCTAAAAGGTTAGTGGTTTCTTTGCCATTTCCAGTTTTAATTCCTTGGATCCCTCCTTCTAATGGTGCAGCGTGAGAGGGCACCGCTCAGCTCAGTGACACACGATGCCTTTGTTTGTCATGTACGCTACATTTTTCTAGATTATCTAAGTATCACTGTCTTTAGTTTCCCCAATACTAAGTCATTTGACAGAACTGATGCTTACAAAATGGGGTTACAGAGGGCTTGCTGGCATGGCCCCCAACCTACCTAACTTCCTTCCTTCCTTCCTTCCTTCCTTCCTTCCTTCCTTCCTTCCTTCCTTCTTTCCTTCCTTCCTTCCCTCCTCCTCCTCCTTCCTTCCTTCCTTCTTCCTTCCTTCTTCCTTCCTTCTCTCCTTCCTTCGTTCCTTCCTTCCTTCCCTCCTTCCTTCCTTCC
>NW_026067893.1:15775866-15796233 GCF_014885135.2 Alexandromys fortis
TTCCTTCCTTCCTTCCCTCCTTCCTTCCCTCCTTCCTTCCTTCCTTCCTTCCTTCCTTCCTTCCTTCCTTCCTTTCTTCCTTCCTTCATACTAAGGATCTTTACTGAGTCCTTGCTCACAAAGGATGCAGAGAATGTGAAGAGGAAGGGAGCATGGCCCATGGTCTCAGTGTGCCAGTGTAGCTCGGAAGATTGTAATACATTGTCATAATTGCGTGACCCATAACTCTGAGGTGGGGCATGAATACTAAAAACCCAGAGACAGATATTGGGGTTCAAGTTGGAAGTCAGAAAAGCAGAACAGCCAAGTCACTAGAGAGACCTTTTACCTCTACCAAATCTTCAGACCAAAAGGGCGAGATCCTGTCTCCGCAAATCCTCAGACTCCACACTGAGTTCCTGTCTCTTCCCCTTTGTATTCCTCTCTCCGCCCAGCCACATTGCTCCTGTCTCCACCTCCACAGTGCTGGGATTAAAGGTGTGTGACTCCCAAACACTGGGATTAAAGGTGTGAGCCACCACCACCTGTTCTGGATCAATCTTGTGTACCCCAGGGTGGCCTTGAACTACAGAGATCCACCTGCCTCTGTCTCCCAAGTCCTGGAATTAAAGGTATGTGCCATCACTCCCTGGCCTCTAGGGGCTTTGCTTTGCATTCTGATCTTCAGGAAAAGCTTTATTTATTAAAATACAAATTGAATATCACGACAAGTCCCAGCAATAGTGAAGCCTGAGATAAGATATACTGAGGGCAAGGTGCAAAGAAGTGAGGGGGTGTGGTTAGGCTGAGAAGGTGGCAAGTGCAGGTGCCTGGAGCTTCTGGGAAGGATGTGGGGGGGGCGGGGACAGAAGGGTAGTTATAAGGAACAGGGCTTTGTGAGGCTGAGTGAGATGCTGAGAGCAGAGGCTGGGTGCCTGGGAGAGGCCAGTACACAGGGTAAATTGGCCTTTATCTCTAGAAGACCCAGGAGTCACTGAAGAGTTCTGTCAAAGGCAGGGCTGAACTCGATTGAAAGCCAGGGCTGTTGCCTGAAGAGCTAGCAGACAGAAGCCTGCAGGGGGCCAGCCTGGAAGATGGCCTCAGCCCTGGATGGGGCAGTGGCAAAGATGTCTGTAGTGGAGAGCACTTCCCATCAGCTCCTTGTGACTCCCCTACATTCTAGAGATTTTCAGCCTCCTCCCTCAGATCTCTTCTGCCTGCCACCCTGAGGCTGAAACCCAAAAGCTATTGTGACACTTCACCCCAACTCTGAGGCCTGTCCTAAGTACACCCCATTCAAGTACAAAGATGTAAGATTAAATCACAAGGTTATACAGAATACCTGGGCACGCTATACAGAAGATTCTGGCCATGGCATGAAAACTCCATGTATCCAGAAGGAAAATTGTGGTTTGTATACAGTTGAATGTCTGTCCCTTCAGGTTCATGCACTGAAAGCTTGATCCCCAGGAGAGTGGTGGCACCGGGGTAATGGAGGCTGTAAGGGGTGGGGCCAAATACAAGACAATTGGGTCATGAGACCCTGCCCTCCGAATAAATCAGTGCTGATCTGCAGTAACAGGCTTGGGTGGGTTGTTTCCAAGCAAGCACACCTCATCCACTAGTCCCTTCTGCTTCTGGTCACTTCCTCTCCACTCTCAATGAAGGGGGCAGACATAAGGCCTTTGCCAGGAAACAGGTGTCTGTTAGGACTCAGCTGCTGGAATCTTAACTCAAGTAAACCTCTTTACTTTGTAAGTTCTCCAGCCTCAAGGATTGTGTTATAACAGGTGTGAAACAGAGAGACACTGATGTGAAGTCATGAGGGTAGAGATGGACAGAGTTGACACAAGAAAGAAAGTCCTTTGACTTCCAAATTTTCATACTGATCCCCCCCCCCCCACACCTCTGAGCCTTCCCAGATTTCTCTGTGTAGCCCTGATTGTTCTGGAACTCACTCTGTAGACCTGGCTGGCCTTGAACTCAGAGATCTGCCTGCCTCTGCCTCCTGAATGCTGGGATTAAAGACATGTGCCACCACCACCCAGCTTTCTGTTTTATAGCTAGAGTTTTAAAGAAAAAATATCTTCCATATAGAACGGCAGCCTGAATGGCTGGTTCTCTTGTTGCTGTAGGACATCATAGTTAATGAACTCAGACAGACCTGAGTTTTAATTGTAGTTCTGATCTTTATTTGCTGTGTGACCACTGAAGAAAACAATGCAAACAAAAACAAGCAAACAAGCTGAAAGATGGCAGCAGTGGCACCCATGAGCCTGTGGGGCCGCTCCGAGGAGCCCGAGAGACCCATGGAGGCTTCGATGGTGGAGGCTTCGGCGGAGCACGGTGAGCCTGAAGAGCACACAGAATCTCTGGGACCACGGGTCTCATGGGAGGATGCTTTTTGGTTGTGAGCCTAGCCTTTAACGGCTGAGCCATCTCTCCAGCCCGGGAGGATGCTTTTTTAAAAGCGCTTCCGTGGAACTGGAAAATAAGATGTCAGAAAGGGGCGGTGCCCGTGGCAGAGAGATTCAAACTAGAATCTCAGCAGTGGAGCAGGTCCGCAAACAAACAGCATGTTGTTGCCCCGCAGGGCCCCGTCCTCGGGCTGCTGGGAGACTTCAGCCACCACCTGCTCACCTCACCCACTAGGCCGGTACTGCCGCTCAGCCTGCAAGCCCCGCCCTCAGCGTGGATCAGCGGCTTCTGCCAGTCTTGCCGCTCTCCCTGCTGGGGAAGTAGAGTGTGGGCCTGGTGCTGCGGTGCTGCGCAAGAGCTGCAAGCATGATGGTCTGCCTGGGAAGTGCTAATCCCACAGGGGGAGAATAAGAAAGACCACCACCACAATTTGAGCCACATTTGAAGCAAACTTGGTTTTATTGGGGTGCACCCAAGAGCTGGCCAGCAATTGCTTCCTAAGTCGGTTTAAAGAGAGCAGCCCTGAATTCATTTTTGGGGCCCCTTTTAAGGAGTAAAATTGCGAGTAGTTGTAAAGTAGGTTTACAGAAGAGACACGATAGGACAGTAAGGAAATACAGAAACATTTCAAAGAGAACTGCAGTCGCTGTGTGATTAGGAAGGGTCAGGGAGTGTGCCGCCAGCAAGTCAAGGTCATGGGTTGGGGCAGGCCAGGTTCCAGGCAACAGATGAAAACCAGCAACTCAGTTCTTACAGTAAAATGGAAGTTTATTTGTAACAATACAGCATAATGGTTCCTGCCTTCAAAATGGAGTTAGCAGCTCCCTCGGGAGACCAAGGGAGTTCACCCTGGATGCGCTACCCAGCGCATGATCTCCCTGAGTCTGGGCAACAACAATATCCAAGACGAGTCTCAGGGAGATTCCAGTATTTATGGGGCTTCAGAAACCTTGAGCCAGATCAATGACTTATCACAATAGTATTTGTATGTAAAGCTGTTTGGGCAAAATCAGGTGGACACACTGTGGATTGCTACTCCACTTTAATAGATGAATGTGTGGTGGAGAGATGGGAAAGAGGGTGGAAGAAGTGGGACTGGAGGTATGGTAGTGGTGACAGGTACGGAGCCCGGTCCTCAGGCTGCCAGGAGGCTCTGGGCACCGCTGAGCTGTCTTGCCCCGTTGCTGCCTGAAAGGCCAGTACTGCCCGTATTTGCACCAAACTGTCTGTGGGAAGATGTGGAACACTTCATGGGTGTGGATACTGAGCGCCCTAGACTGCCTGGTCAGTGCCACATGGCTTCCAATGGGAGCTCTTCTCTCTTCCCCAAAGAGTCAAACTCACTAAACCCTGCAGCACCCGACTTCTTCCAGCGAGACTTAGAAGACAGAGTGGAGCAGGAGAACAGGAGGACCCAGTGGCTTCTCAAGACTTGAAAATCAGTTCCAGTCCAAGAGATCTGGGTACTGTGTGGTCAGACTCACTCCTGTTAGATCCGGGATACCAGTCCAGCGTGTGATCTCCAAATCTGATAAATATGCACCGAGCCTTGATCTCCTGGCCTGGCCTCAGGATTCTAAAATCCACACAACTTTGAGTGATGGATATGTTGATGCCAAACACAGCTCTTATCTGTGAGAGTAAGATCATTGGTTTGGGGCCAAGTATGAATTCTGGGAGCATGTAGTTACATCGCCCCAAATGGTAAGCTCGCTCCAGCATGAAAAGGGAATATTATTTTCAGGTGTGTGACTTTTGTTTACGCTGCATTTGTTTAACTCTGAGAAACTGCAATTCTCTGCCTGTCTAAAACATCTGATGGTCCTAATTAAGAGTTAAACACCCAACAGCAAGGCAGGAGCAAGAATAGACGGGTCTGGCAGGCAAAGAGAATGAACAGAAGGAGAACCAAGAAAGAGAATCAAAAGAACAAGGAGAGGAGGACATGAGGCACCAGCCACCCAGCTACACAGCAAGCCACAAAAAAAGAAGTAAAGAAAGGTATACAGAAATAGAGGAAGATAAAGCCCCAGAGGCAAAAGGTAGTCAAGATTATTTAAGTTAAGAAAAGCTGGCAAGAAACAAGTCAAGATAAGGCCAGGCATTCCTAACTAAGAATAAGCTTTCATGAGTGATTTATTTGGGAGCAGGGCAAATAGAAACTAGAACCAGCAAGCTAAGTAAAAACAACTTGTGGCAACACAAGCACTGGCTTCCATAGCTAGAAAGGCTTAATGCAGTTCTTGGTCATGAACGTCCGACCTGGGGGCACGCTTTGAGCTTGGCTTTCACTATCTGAGCTGAGAGTGGACAGAGCCACCTTCTAGTGCATGCGGAGGAGCCATGTAGCACGATTAATAAAAACCCTGAGACCGAAATTGGGGTTCAACCTAAAGGTCAGAAAAACAAAACAGCCAGCCACTAGCTCTTGCCTCTACCTCCTTCCAAAAATGGCGATCCTCCCTCCAAAAAGCCTCAGAATGAGACTGTGTCTGAGAGCTGTCTCCTCCTGTCTTATAATCCTCTCTAGGGCTGGGATTAAAGGCATGCACCACCTGATTTCTTTGGCAAATTCATGTGGTTACAGGGATTAAGGTGTGTGTGCCCACTGCCTGGTCTGTAAGGCTGATCAGTGCAGCTGTTTCACTTTCTGAACTTCAAGCAAGCTTTATTTATTAAAATACAAGTGATTATTACTACAGATGCAGATGTAGCGTAACAGTCTAAAGTTAGCTTGTGTGGTCAACAAAGGTTAAAAGATGCAGTAAAAGAGGTCCAGATGGGCAAATTCTCTAAACACATTCCAGTGTGTTCTACAGTGTGCATAGGCTTAAGAAAAAAAGAGAAGGAACTTGGGGAGACTGTCCAGACAGTCAGATGTCTCTGTCATTTCTAGAATTTTTATAAGTAATTTGCAATGAACGTTTTGTTTACATAAATGATAATATATCCTTCTATTGTCTTTGTTGGAGTTGAAGACTAGATAGTTATAGTTGAAGTTTTCTTAGATATGATAGCAAGTAAGTTAGGTATAAAATTTTGAATTTACTAAAATAGGATAGATTATGGAGTATTTTTTTTAATTTACCATACACAAATTAATTGGAATTCTGTACACTGTCAATGTTATCTTTACTTGATAATTTTTCTTATTGTATACAGTCTTACTATGTTAAACTTAAAATTTTCATTTTGTTTGGAAAGAAAAAAGGGAAATCTTAGGGAATATTATTTTCAGGTATGTGACTTTTGTTTACATTGCATTTATTTAACTCTGTGAAACTGTGATTCTTTGCTGTTTAAAACACTTGATGATCCTAATAAAGAGGCAGGAACAAGGATAGGTGCGGCTGGCAGGCAGAGAGGATAAATAAAAGGAGAACCGAGGAAGAGGAACAAAAGAACAAGGAGAGGTGGACATCAGGGGGCAGCCACACAGCTACACAGCAAGCCACAGAGAAAGAACTAAAGAAAGGTAAACAGAAATAGAGAAAGATAAAAGCCCAGAGGCTACAGGTAGTGGGGATAATTTAAGTTAAGAAAAGCTGGCAAGAAACAAGCCAGTTTAAGGCTGGGCATTCATAACAAAGAATAAGCCTTTGTGTGTGATTTATTTGGGAGCAGGGTGGTGGGCTCCTCAAAAACCCAAAAGAGCAAAACATTTCACAATAAGAACATGTGTAGTCAAAGAACAAGAGAAAGGCATAAATCAAGGTGCTTCCTGAATGCACTGGAAGGACCCCCATGCGGGCTACAGTGCAGCAGAGAACACGCCTGTAGGTTTCCAGGGCTGACTGGTGAGATTCTTAGCTTCTGGGTTGGTGGAAGGCCTTGTTCTTTGATACATCTTTATTGTTTGTTTTTGAGACAGGCTCTTTATATAGTCCTAGCAGCCCTGAAGCTCACTATGTAGACCAGGCTGGCCTTGAACTCCCAGAAATCCTCCTGCTTCTGCTTCCTAGGACTAAAGGTGTTTGCCACAAATGCCTAACCAAACACATGTCCTCTCCCTTATCCTAAAAATTAAATCCCACCATTTACAGAGGCTTTCCCTTCGCCTGTCATCTGTCCTCGATGAAACCATGGATCCGATCCTCACCGTGTCCCTTCCCTTCCTGGGTATTCCCTACTTTCTTTTCCCTCACACCCTGGCTAAGTTCTCCCTGGCTGGGATGCAGGTACAGTCTGCTGAGGCCCAGGACGCCTGCAGCCCAGGCTCTGGAAGCTGAGAGCAGCTTCAGGGTGGGCCCTTGCTTGTCTCTGCTCACACCCTGCTGGCCTTCTACATACAGTCCTGGGAACAGACAAATAAAACCCTTTCTTGGCTCCATATTCTGCTCATGCGGAGGGAAAAGGTCTCTTTGACTTCCTATAGATCGTCCCAGCCAGGCCTTGGGCCTGGAGATACCACGCTGAGCACGAGATCAAAGGAGTTGATGAGCCTCCTTAAACCCTTTCTGAAGTCAGATCAAGCAAAATAAGCTAAGAAATAAAAGGACCACAATTCTTCAAGTACTCTTCCAAAGTACTTGAATATTTATATACACTGTAGTTTATAGCTAACCAATAAAATTACTTTACTATTCACAGACCAATAAAAAGTTTAATGGCAAGTCAAAGGATCCACTAACTATTTTGGAGTAACTTGCTAATTTTCTAGTAAGGCCAATTAGAAGAAATATACCTGCCACCCCTCCCCCACCACCTTCCTGAACTTATAACTGCTTTCATGTCCTAAGTTAGGAAATCTATAGTCTTAACATTAAAAGTCATGAGCCTGGATTGGAGAGATGGCTCAGCGGTTAAGAGAGCTTGCTGCACTTCCAGAGAACCTAGGTTCAGTTCCCAGCACTCACATCGGGGAACTCATCCCACCTGTCACTCCAGCTCTGGGGACCCCCCCCCGTCTCTGTCTCTGTCTCTCTCTCTCTGTCTCTGTCTCACACACACACACCTACAAACACATAAATTAAAAAAAATGTTTTGGCTAGACATGGGTGGCACACACCTTAATCCCAGCAACTGATAGGCAGGTAGGTCTCTGTGAGTTCGAAGCCAGCCTGGTTCACATATGTAATTTCAGCCACCCCAAGCTACACAGTGAGAACCTGTCTCGAATGAAAAATAAATAGATCAATAAACAAAATAAAATATTTTTAAAGTATAATGCACCCTTTTTCTCATTATGCTACAGTAAGTGTTTCGTTTCTGCTTAGCATTAGTGTCTTTGGCAGCTAAAGATGTGCGCGCGAGGACTTCACACACATTTGGATCGGGTGCCCCAGTCCCGTAGTCTCAAATTTCTCCACTTCTTAGTGTCTTTGTCTTTGGCAACTTTCTTTCTCAGATTCTCCCGTGAGGGGGAAGGTGACTCATGTCCTCCCAGCCCAGAAGTAGACTAGATCTGACTCTTGAGTCACACATATACTTACCTGGGTGTGACTTCCAACAACACAGACCATCACAGTAACACTCGCTGGTCAACCTGTGGCTATCTGCCAGTCCTGGAAGATGGAGGCTGTGTGCGTGTGTGGTAGAACGTTGGTATCATTAAACAATAACACAAGTTATTTATTCCAATCTTAATTGTTAATATTAACTTTCAGATCACACATTATACTTCATTCAGTAAATACATCTATGCCCACCTGCATATATGCAGGTTGCAGGATAGCTCTAAAGGGTTAAGAGGCCATGGCAGAGTTCAGAAGGTTTCTGGAGTCCTGTACAGCAAGGAAGCTGAGAAACATGTAGAGTCTGTATTGATGGGCGCAGCCGTGGGCGCAGGTCAGAGCAAAACTGTAGGTTGCGTCCCGCTGTCGAGGTGAAAGGAAGGATGGGGTGCAGATGAAGGAGCGGGCAGATGATGGAAGGAGAGAGCTATCTCTTGCAGGTTGTCCTCTAACTTCCACAGAAGCACTGTGGTGCACATGGGCGTGCAAATATTCACACACAAAAAATAAATAACCACTAAGATTTTATTTTTTAACAAAAAGATTAATTCTACTCAAATGAAGAATCCTGGTTCGTTTCTAGAATAAATGTTTTTTTCTCACCAATAAAGAAGAAAAACTAAAGATATGAATATATGCTATGGTCTTTATAGACAACCAGGTTGTAATAAATATTTCTATAAGTTTGTTTTCAGGAGTTAGAGAAATGGCTCAGTGTTTAAGAGCACCGGTTGCTCTCTCAGAGGACTTGAGTTCAATCCCCAGTACCCACATGACAGCTCACAACCATCTGTAACTCCAGTCCTAAAGGATTCAACATCATCTTCGGGCTTCCTTGGACACCGGGCACATAAGTGGTGCACAGACATACATGCAAGCAAAACACTCATATACATAAAATAAAAACAATGTCTTCAGTATTGTAGCTTATATATTGCCAGATGCTTGTTTAGGAAGTGATATATCTTTGGAAAGTTCCTAAAATTAATGTTTTTTTTTTAAAGAAATATTACTTCTGGGACTGGAGAGATGGCTTAGGGATTAAGAGCTCTGATTCCCCTTCCAGCGGACCTGGGTTCAATTCCCAGTACTCACATGGCAACTCACAACTGTCTTAACTCCAGTTTCAGGGGATCTGATGCCCTCTGCTGGTCTCTAAAGGCATCAGGTACACATCTGGTACCCAGACAGACATTCAGGCAAAACACTCACACACATAAGGAAAAAATTAAATTTAAAAAATATTGCTTAAGTTCAGCATTCATATGTTCAGGCAGGCTTGGTATGCTACGGTGGGTATTTGTATTAAAGGCGATTCATCTGTTTGCCTGTTTTGACAGTTTTTTTTTTTTTTTTGCTTGTTTGTTTTTTGTTTTTCAAGACAGGGTTTCTCTGTGTAACAGTCATGGCTAGAATTAGCTCTGTAGGCTAATTAGCTCTGTGGCTTTGAACTCACAGAGATCAGCCCACCTCTGCCTCCCAAGTGCTGGGACTAAAGGCGTGTACCACCACTTGGCTTTATTGTGGTTTGTGTGTGTGTGTGTGTGTGTGTGTGTTTTAACATGCTTTTCCCCCCCCTCACTATGTAGCCAAGGCTGCCTGGAGTGATCCATCTTGACCAAGCTGGTCTCAGACTCACAGAGATCCCACCTGCCTCCGCCCTCCAAGTGCTGGGATTATATGCATGTGCCACCATGCCTGGCTTGGTTTTTCTTTTTCCTGTGATGAAATCTGAAGGCAGTTGAAGCTACCACAGGCAGATGAGAAGAACAACAGGCCTTCTGCATAGCACCAGGAGGCCCTAAAAGAAAGTGGGTACAGTTTTGTTTTGTTCCTCACAACTTAAAAGCTTTCTTGCAGGGAGCTTTTTTTTGAGAACACGGTAGGAACTGGCATCACTCTAGGCCCCCGAGTGGGGCTTGTTATGTTTCTCTGCACCAGGGCTTCTCAGCCTTGCTAAGCTGCGACCCTGTAGTACAGTTCCTCACGCTGTGGTGACCCCGACCATAAACTTGTTTTCGTTGGTACTTCCTAACTGTAATTTTGCTACTGTTATGAATGGTAAGACTAATATTTTTTTGAGATGGAGGTTTGCCGATGGGATCATGACCCACAGGTTGGCAATCACTGCTATGAGCTGGCCCTGTTCTTACCCAAGTCCTCCAAACAGAAGTGGCTGTGTCAAAACCACCCTAGACTCCTCCACCCTCTGAGGGAGCACTGCGTTCCCTTCTCATCTCCATCCTCCCCGGGGTGGGGGGCTCCTCTTCCACTGTCTCTGTAGAACACCACTAAGCTCTGGAGCATCTCTTAGGAACAGGACTTAGAATGGCTGTTTAGCTGCTCCGGATTAACACCTGCCTGGTACCCTGTGAGAGGCAGCTTCAGCAGCCTGCTCCTCTAATCAGCTTATGGCTATGACCCGGTTCATGCAAGAAAAGGCTTTGCTGTGGGGCCAAGCCATTGAGTAGCTGCTCTTCAGCAGTGAGGACAGTGAAAATTCAGACCCAGAGCATCCTGACAGGCAGGGGTCACCAAAGCTGACAAACATTCTGTGTTTTGGCTTATTGAAAATTACTGGCGGCAGAAGGAAGCATATATTTATACAAATTTTTAAAGATTTATTAGTTTTTATTTTATGTGTATGGGTGTTTTGCCTGGATGTGTGTCTGTGCTCCATGTACATGCCTGATTTGAGCATGCCTGATTTTACAGATGATTGTGGGCTGCCATGTGGCGACTGGGACTCAAACCCAGGTCCTCTGGAAGAGCAATCAGTGCTCGTACCAAGTGTGCCATCTTTCCACTCTCTGTTTGTAAGTTTTAATGTTACATTTTTTTGACCTTACGTCTTACAAGACAACCCCATCACAACCCTCTCTATCTATCCCCCACCTTTCAGGAGGGTGCCGTGTACTCTAGGCTGGCTTTGAACTCATTATGTAGCCAAAGGTGATCTTGAACTTCTGATCTTCCTGCCTCCACCTCCCAAGTACTGAGATGACAGGTATGTGCCACCTTGGCCAGTATGTGGTGCTGGGCTTGAACCCAAGGCCTCAGGTGTACTGTCAACCATTGGAAGAGCCGAGCTATATCCCTGGTCCTACATAGTTCTCTTAGGATTAGTTTACTCCAGTCCTCTCAACTGAGGATACTGATTATAGAACTCAGTCTGTCACAGCCTGCTAGACTCAGGATGACTCTCACTCCTGTTTACTTTCTATTGTTTTTATTTACTTACTTAGTGTTCCTGTGCATATGTAAGGGTCAGAAGGCAACTTTCCCAGAGTTGAGTTTTTCCTCAGACTTGGTGGCAGCTAGCACCTTTACCCGCTGAGCCATCTCGCTGGCCTGTGTGTTTTCTAGTCTCAGCTCATGATCCTCTAGTTGCTTGCTCACACCAGACCTGCTTGTGGTTCTGAAATTTGCCAAGCTGCTCTTGGCTTCAGAACTTTGCAGCTTCTTCTACCTGAAAGGCGCTGCCTTAGCTCTGTGCAGGGCTGATTCTTCCTCATTTTGGTCTCAGAAAATGACACATTCGCAGAGACTTCCCCATCACCTTTACGGTCAAAGAAACCCCTCACCCTTGGTTTTAGCTAGATTCCTCATCTGAGCACCAAAAAGTTATATTGAGTAACTGCCTTTCCCATTCATTCAAGAACTGCTGTGACAACTGCCAACCCTGCTGTAGCTGAGAGAAGTTAATTCTTAGATACAACGGGTGCCCAGGCAGGGGTTAATCCTTCACCATTAATCTGTTGTGTCCCCTGGCTTGTTTTCTTTACGGTCCTCTCCACTCCATGCTGATCTGGTAAATAATTTATTTCCTGTCACATCACTGCGGAATATGACTTCCAGAATGGCAGGGAGCCTGTTGTCTGTTGGGCAGACTGAATCCCAAACGCCCAACACAGCCCTGTTCTGTGTCAAAAGTGCAGTGAGTTTCCCATGATGAGAGGAAAAGTTACTGTGGACTGGGTGTTTCAATGTTCTTGGCCTCTTACCCAAAGGCTTGAAAACAAGGGATCGCACAGATTTGCAAAAGAAGCAAAATAACTTTATTCAGAGCCAAGTAAGAGTACAGATTAGGGAGAGATCCCCTGCCAAGAGTGTCAGGGGGGCCCAGGAGAGAGTGTTGAAGGGCTCCAGGCAGCAGCTGACTCTCCACATGGCCTACAGGAAGGAGGGGTTGGTCAACAAGGGGTGTATTTTGGGTGGTTCTCTTTTGACTGATAGCTTAGGTCATATATTCGTTTTCTTACTGTGCATGTCTGTCTCTTCCTGGATCGCATCACACACACAGCCAATTCTTCATAGCACAGTTAGTGAGTAGGAGATTCTCTCTAAAAGGGGGGACACGGCTTCGCCTTACTGAAAACATATATAAAACCAGCTCAGGCCACATCAGCTCCCCTCCCCATTTTTTCTTCTTTATATGTGGATATGTTGGGAATATACTTGAACAGAAACTATTTGAGTGTTACCAGTTCCAGGTCTGGAAATGTATGCTATGGTTGGAGATGGGAGCAGGTGTGCACTCTTACAAGGGGATGTGGAGCCCCTGACTAAATGGGAGTCTCGGGTCTCTAAACCATTCTTGTACTCGCCGGCCTCAGAAAAGTGTTACACCAGTCACGGTTTAGACCTTGGTGTTGCATAGCAAACTTCAGTGCACCAACCAAAGAACCGTCTCTGAGAGGCAATAGCCTGGTTCTTCAGGACCTGATCCTTAGGAGAAAGGAGCATGTTTCGATTAGGGACGGGAGAGATGACTCAGAGGGAAAGACGCTGTCAAGCCTTATGGCCACGTGGTAGGAGAGCGTTGACTCCCAGAAGTTGTCTTCCGACCTCCTAGTGAAACCCCTGCCTCAAGTGTCTCCTACCCCAGTAAATAAATAAATGTTAAAAAGAGAAAAGTTTAGATAGAGCTGAGTCAAAACATTCCAATGTTGTTTTAATTTCAAAATGGAATCTTGGCTTTTAGTTCATCTGGCTTTCATAAGGAATGCTTGGCTCTAAGCCACATTAGAAAAGTGTATACACAGAAAACACAGTTGTGGTTAGTTAGTAATAACAACTTTTATCAGCCAGGCATAATGGAGCACACTTTTAACTCCAGCGCTCAGCAGAGGCAGAGACAGGTGAATTTATGGGAGTTTGTGGCCAGCATGGTCTACATAGCAAATTCTAGGACAGCCAGAGCCACAAAATAGAGACCCTGTTTTAAAAACAAAAAGAATAACGGTTATTATCTCTCTAGGTAATAGATTTTCTGTGTTACTTGAAAAGGAGGAGGCAAGCTCATTGTTTCACAGGCAACTGAAGCATTTGCTAATTTTTTAAAAATAAAAATCTGGAATATTTATGCTTTACTACAAAAATTTCTTCCCTCGGTGTTCAGATGGCAAAGGAGGAGAATAATACAGGTGACCCAGCAGTTTCTAGACAAACGATCCAGAGAACTGGATGCAGTAACTTCAGTAGATATGTGTGCACTTTGGGTCATAGCCTTAGGCACAATAACAAAAGGAAAACCCCACGGAAATGCCCAGGGGACAAGTGCATTAACAAAACATAGTATATTTAGACGGTGAGATATATTCATCAGTAAAAAGGAAAGAAATCCTGACAGGTGAAACGAAGGGCCTTTCTCTATCTGAAATAAGCCAGACGCTAAAAGGACAGGTATTGTGGCTTCTGTTTATGAGGGTGTCCCGGGTGGAGGAATCCTTGAGGATACAGAGAAGAGGGGTTGCTGGGGCTAGGGAGGGGGAGTCCCTCTATAGTGAGAGCAGTTTCAGTTTGGGGAAATTAAAAAGGTGATGGACAGGAGGACAGTGATGGATTGTACCTACAGCTGATGAGCTGTGCGCTTTAAAACGATCCAAACGATACACTTTATGCTGTCTAGTTTACTATGATCTTTTAAGAGTAGAGGAATCCAGTAACTATAGCTAACAAGAATTTTGAAATAAAGGCTTATCTTAGCTATGTGTGCATAGTGATAGAAGATGCCTGCATTCTTCAGATCTACTAGGTAGCTAGATCCCTTAACCGGGAAGTGAAGCCCGGCAATCGCAGCAGCACCTCCAAGCACTTGCGATCTTTTACAAGCAGAAATCTTTCGTGGAGTCTGAGAAAATGGGGTGTCTGGTTCCTGTAGTCTGTGATTCCTTGCTTTTAAATTCTCAAAATTGTTCTGAGAGACTTTGCTCTAGAGAGGAAAAAATAGATGGGAAGAGGGGAGAGACCTGGTGGTGCACCCTCTGCAATCCCGCACTTGGGGAGTGGAGGATGACCAAAGGTTCGAGGCCAGGCTTCCCCTCGGAGTAAGCTCATCGCGCAGCGGAGAATTTGAGTTTTCTAGGTTGGAGGTGGTGCGGGTGCGTGGGGTGGGGGTTGGGAGGTGGATCATAGCCCGAGCAACGCACCCCCGGTGCCTCAGTTTCCCAGGAGAGGCCTGGGAGCCCGGGCCCTGACGTGGCGGGGCTGCAGGCTGGGCGGCCGCCAGGGGGCGCGAGCGCGGGAAGCGGAGCTGGGGGCCACGGGGCGGAAGCGGCACGGAGGGAGGCGGGGCGGCGCGGAGTCACCCGGATCGGCCCGCCCGCCGCCGCCACCGAGGGGAGGTGACCGCGGCCCGCCCGGGCCACCACTGGCCGCGCGCGGAGGGAACGCCGGGCGTGGAGAGCAGGTCGGTGCTGGGCCGGGCGCTGGCTGGGTGGCGGAGACGGTCGCCTGCGGGGCTGGCAGAGCTGCTCCGGGTTGCGCTGCGCTTGGCGACGTGAGGCTGGGACGCCACGGGCCCTCGCTGTCCTCACGCACGGCTGCAGGGTGCCGGGAGCTCCCGCAGCCCTAGAGGCCGTTCCGGGCCCGGGCGCGGGGCCGAGGAGTCCAGTCGAGACGCTGTCACTGAGCCTCCGCTGCCTCTTGGCTGGAGCTGAAGGACTCAGCTCCAGTTCTGTCCCTTGTCGCTGCTGTTGCCGGTGGGCATGCGAGGCCGGGATTGCGTGACAGGCAGGAAGGGATGGTTTCCCAAGCAAGCCTAGAGGACTATTTAGCTGGAGATGCAGCTTTGGTTTAGTGGAGTTTTTAGGTACCCAGGGCTCCTGCACTACTGCCAGGCATCCGTGTGTCAGAGGAGGGTGGTGCTGTCTGTCAGTCGAATAAAGGGATATTGGGATGACCAAACAGGCCGGTGTCTGATGTGTATTAAGAACCTGAAGAGTGTTGGGGGCGCAGGGTTGAATGTAAAACCAACCTGAAAAGCGTCGTCGTATGGAGAGAGAACGTTTCTGCGCTGTCGTTGTTCTATAACCTGCCTTTAGGTCTGTCTTACAGTAATCCTTTACAGTCACCAGAGCACCTCGTGGAACTTCCTGATTAGTAATGGTGTGGTGTGTGACAAGCGACTACGACACTGATGCACGGGTCGGAAGCATAGTTCAGACTCCACTTTACTTAGTCAAGCGCCACAGTGCAGGTAGAACTGATTAACCCACAGTCGAATTTTGTGACGCACCGACCTGATTTCTCAGTTAGCACTGCACTGATACAAAGTCGAAGCAAAAGCAGCGCCAGGCTGTAATGTGCAAGTTAGTGTATCCATCAGGACTCCGTCTTCTAAACGACGTGATCTCTCAGGCCCTCTTCCACGGCTAAAGTCTTTGTTAACTTGAAATAGACCCGTTCCTGGTGACAACAAGTACAGCTGGGAGGGAGGTTAATTCTATTATTCTATTGGGGGGATTAATTCTATAATACTTTATAGTAGATCTTCAATTTCATTATTACTCCTAACTCTCCCACTTACATAATGAGTATTGGGCTGAAATAAGCGAAACCTGCCCCCAACACACACACACACACACACACACACACACACACACACACACACACACATTGCTCATGCTTCTGTGTTAGTGTCTAGAACTGAGAACTTGGTGTGTAGTGCAGAACCGCCAAGTCTGGCGTGGGAGTGGGGGGGGGTACATGTTGTCACAGGTGCTTTTTTCAATCAGTTGAGAACATTCTGACTAAAACTGATAACTTTTGTGCCGTAGTCACATCGTGCGTGTTTTTGGCTGACATCTGATAGGAGTCTTTATAGATGCTGTTCAAATATGTATGAGTTATTGGTCTTTTAATCCACCAAGCAGGCCTCCCGACCTTTTCTTCCCACTCACCCGCTCTTTTCTGACCCTGTTCTCTGAGCACCCCCTTTGCTTGCAGAGACCCCTCTTCACATTCCTCCTTCGCACGCAGGGCAGGGCAGGGCTCCCCCAGAGTGCCCGTTGAGCTTGCACCACTTGCTCTCTCCTACAGGACGGGAAGTCCTGGATCCCGAGATACCATTTAGGATCTGAAAGCTAATGCAAGCTTTTAGGTCATCGTTAACATGGACAGCGCCGCTCCTGCCAAGGGGCTGAGCAGACTACATTTGGATATTTAATGGCCACGTGTGCAGATTGTCCTAAGGGATGTCTCAGAGCAGAACCCCTTCTTCTGCCTTAGAAGGAAGCCCTTTCTGTATGGTGCATTCCTGTGCTTCAAATTCATCGCCGTTCCCAGCCCTCTGGGTCACTTTGATCTGTACTGGGCTGAAATAAACGCAAAAGGAATATTTTAAGCTACAGATTGTTTAGTCTTAAATTTGGGGGCGGATTTTAAAGAATGATTCAAAGAGTACAAGAAGAGGCTTGCTACCTATTGGCAGATACAAAATTTGGCTTATGTTTCCAGGCTTATTATTCTGTCTTTTGGGACAGAATACAAGTCAGTTAATGTCACCTATAACTTGTCACCATTACAGGATCATCTATGAAATTCTCAAGCATATTTTCTTGTTAAAGTGTTTTTAAAATTAATTTAGAATATTTCTCAAAAGCTCTACACCCATGAATATGGAATGGTTTCCTATTATATCCGGCTGTGAAAGCATCTGAATAAAATAATTTCAAGACTGGCTAACTCAGTCTTGCCGTCGGGAGCTCATTATGAGGTAGCCTGTGGCCTGGAGAGCAGAGAGATGGAAAGTCCTAGCCATAGCCAGACCCCCGCACCCTCTGCCATGAAAGAACTATTATATTCACCGGGTCCTAACTTTTGTGTAGGCAGTTAATCCTTGGTGTCTAACAGAAAGCCATGCTGCCTGGTGCGGTGTGTGGTGGCTCACGATTTAATCCTCAGGTGGATCGCTGTGAGCTCACGGCCACCCTCTATGTAGTGAGCTTCAGGCCCGCCAAGGCTACATAGTGAGACCTTGTCTTAAAAAAAAAAAAAAAAAAAAAATAAAAAGCAGCCACAAGGAAGAAAGTAGGCGGAGTAGCTAAAATGAGGTATTTCATTTTGGGTGTGCACGTCTTTTCTGCAGCCCGAAGATAGGTGGCTACTAAGAACTGAGAGTACAATAAGGTGTTGTGCAGAGTGTGAGTCCGAGGGTTGTGCTCTGACCCTGAGTGGTTCGTTCATTCATTCATTCATTCATTCATTCATTCAGCAAGTATTTTTGGAGCACTTCTATGAGTCAGGGAGGAAGTTTGAGGAAAGTGGGCAAAGGCCTGGTGAGGTACAGCCCCTGAGAGACATAAGCAAGCTTAGCTGTCCTCAGAATACATGGGCAATTCTAAGCAATGTAGATAGAAAACACAGGGAGGGGGGCTGGGGGGCTTTTACTTTTTCTGCAGAGCGATGGGAGCCTCTCCTGAGAGGTTGCTTGATCTCTGACTTGACTGAGAGAGTAGGAGGTGGAGGCCGAGCAAGTCCCAGCCAGACACTGGAGAGGGAGCCTGCTGGGTAGGTGGGAAGGCTGACAAGGTCACAGAAGCCAGGCTGGGAGGCGTGGGAAGAGGCAGATTAAGAGGTGGTGGGAGTTGGGAAGGGCACCTCAGTATAGCCATTATAAAAGATCTGGCTTCCACCCCGAGGAAGGGGAAGCCTTTATGGGGTTTTCTCTGCCATTTGAAGAGGTTGAGAGTAGATGTTGAGAGAGAGAAGGTTGTGTGGCCCTAAATCAGAATTCTTCTCTGGGCTTTCATTTCCTCATCTGCAGAATAATTGGGTCCCCTCTTGCTCAAGAATTTTAAGATTTCGGGTCACGTGGAATACTTCTTCAGGGAGGCAAGGAGAGCGAGGAGGAGGATGAGATTCTTAACATAAAAGCTTCAGATGACCTGAGCTGGCCAGGGCTATGAGTTAAATCCTGTCTCAAAAAAAAAAAAAAAAAAAAAAAAAAAAAAAGTTCCTTTAAATCTTCTCACTTTCAAACTTTCCAGTCTCTAAGTTCCCTTTCTGCCTGAACCGGGATCAAAAACTGCCACTCACCCGCAGATCTGGCAGCCAGAGCATCTTTGTCAGGGAAATCTGGAACTTTCGAGAAGGAAACAGCCCTAATTTTTGTCCATTTGAGTTTAGTTGCTGTTGTTTTTGAGGCAGGGTCTCTCTGTGTAGCCCAGGCTGTCCTGGCACTCCATCTGTAGATAGCCTTGAACCCACAGAGATCCGCTTGCCTCTCCTCTGCAGTGTGGGGATTAAAGGTGTGCACCACCATGCCCAGCCCCATTTCAGCTGTTTTATCACAATCTAAAAGATTTCTTTTGTGTTCAGTTCTGTTATCCCACTCCCCTGTTGTTGAGATTTATTTATTTTATATAAGTGAGTGTTCTGCTTGCATGTGTACCGCATGCATGCCTGATGCCAGATCCCATGGAACTGGAGTTAAAGATGGTGGTGACCCACCATATGGGTGCTAGGAATTAAACTCAGGTCCTGAAGAGCAGCCAATGCTCTAAACAGCTGCTTTGAGCCATTGCTCCAGCACCTCCCAGGTGCTCTCTTCAATTTCACTGTGCGTTTTGCTTGAGTAGGATCTTGCAAGGTGGAGGTATTTGATTTATGTATTTGAACTTTAGTGCTGTGGCTTTTCTTTTCCCTGGGTGCTGTTGGTGTGTGTGCTCCTGCTTCATGTGCCACAGTTGCCTGTTATCTGTGTAACAGGTAAGCGCTCAGGTTGTTGACCTACTCCCCAACACTGCAGTAGTTACAGCAGTGAACTCCTTCTCCTATGTGTCTGCTTAGAAAGCTGTGTAACCTTTCTGTGGGATGTGAACTTAGAAGGACACGATTGCAGATGAGCTTTCATGGACTGAGGTTGAGTAAATGATCCCATACTCATTTCTACAATAGCTGTTGTAGTTGGATGTTTCTTTCCCATCCACCAGCTCCCAAATAACTGATGTGGAGACTTAATGTTAATTATAATTGCTTGGCCAATAGCTCAGGCTTGTTACTAGCTAACTCTTACATTTTAAATTAACCCATATTTCTTATCTATGCTTTGCTGTATGGCTTGTGGTTGTCCTGCAGCATGACTTGCTCCCTCTGTATCTCCTAGCAGCTCCTCTCACTCTGCCCTCCTTCTTCCCAGCCTCCTCTGTGTCCGGCTGTCCCACCTATACTTCCCGTCTAGCTTTTTATTAAACCAATTTAAGTGACAGATCTTCACATGGGAACTGGCAGATGGGACATAAAAATCTGCCTACAAGCTGTCCCCATCTCTGTCCTGCCAGAAGTATATGTGTCCCCATGTTTCACCAGCTTCAGCTTTGCAGACTTTTTCTGACCTTGTAAGTGCAAGGTGACCACTTGTTATCCTTATTTGTATTTTTGTCTTACTGGTCATTCGAGCATCTTAGACGTACAGCTTCCTGTAAATGCAAGCTCTTTCTGTGTCATCTGTTGGTACCTGTGGTGTCGCTGGTACAGAAGTGATTGTGATGGAAGTGCTCCTCGGTGCAGTTATACTCTGATGAAGTGATTGTGATGGAAGTGCTCCTCGGTGCAGTTATACTCTGATGAAGTGATTGTGATGGAAGTGCTCCTCGGTGCAGTTATACTCTGATGCTATCTTCTCATCTGCTCTATTCTGTTGTCATTTGTTTTTCTTTGGTCAATATAAATCCTTAATTTTATATTATCAAATAAGTTATTTAGCCTAGGTTTGTGCATCTTAAATTTTGTTTTAAAAACCCCTTCCTGGGACTGGAGAGATGCTCAGTGGTTAAGAGCACTTGTTCTTCTAGAGAACCCAAGCTCGGGTCCCAGGACCCACATCAGGCAACTCCTAAGCACCAAAGAGAATCTGATGCCTTTTCTGACTAACGCAGGAAGTGCCCTCATACACACACACACACACACACACACACAGAGAGAGAGAGAGAGAGAGAGAGAGAGAGAGAGAGAGAGAAAGAGAGAGAGAGAGAGAGAGAGAGAGAGGAGAATTAAAATTAAATTGAAATTAAAAATTTTTAAATGCCATCTCTGGGTCACCTCTATGACTTTAATTCTTACAGACATTTTATCAGTGTTGCATCCAGCTCTATTCTGTTTTCCTCCATTTGATGGTTTTTAATAACATCTCGCAGGGGTAGGACGGGGAAAGGATTGGGAGAGAGAGGGAGGGGGAAGGGAGGAAGGGAGAGAAGGAGCAGGGAGGAAAGGGAGAGAGAGAGAGAGGGAGAGA